>NC_025693.1:30891692-30904224 GCF_000633955.1 Camelina sativa
AGAACGAAACTATATATCGGTTTGGGTTCACAAATAAGATGGTTAGGGTTTAGATTTTACAATTATAACGAAATTATATGTCGGTTTGGGTTCACAAATGAGATGGTTAGGGTTTAGATTTTACAATTAAAACGAAATTAGATGGTTAGGGTTTAGATTTTACAATTAAAATGAGACTATTTGTCGGTTTGGATTTACAACTAAACGTTATTTAGTTCAATATAACATGTAAAATATAAATATTACATGTTATTTTTAAAAATCACACCAAATCTTTCACTCTTTCTATCTAACAATAAAATAAAAAGGGTGATTGTGTCTTTTTACTCCAAAAAAACGTGGGCCCTATGGTATTTAACTATAAAAAAATGTTGTTATGGTATTTTTTTTTATTTTTCTTCATATTTGTGCTATCTACTAATATTATCCAAAAGTTAATCTATGAATGAAATAGCAGAATAAAGTACCTAATAAAAAGTTAATTTTAGTGAAAATAGCAGAATTACTAAACAAAAGTAACATGCTGACCATGCAACAAAATTTTACAAATAGTTAAAATATGCGGTATGGCCTAATGACTATACCAAATATTTACCGTTTGGTTAACTAGACTGATTACCATTCAAACACTTTGACTTTGAATCTTTGATAACGTTGACACTCGATAGACATCATGATCAATAATAATGCAATGGTGTGTCCCTGCTTTGACTCCTCTCCTGCCAGTTTGCATTTGTAATTTCTTCCAAAACTGAGTTAACCTCATGGGCCAGCGGCGCGTGGACAGTACTCACGTGCATTGGAGGAGTCTGATCAAGGGGACAACTGAAAGCAATGTGCGCCCAAACAGCAACCACCGAACAATCTAGCTTAGCTCCGGTGTCTGGTTCGGTACCAAACCAGCACTACTGCTTCCCATCATATCAGGAATTTTTTGCCCTTTACACATATTCTCTAAATCATTGATTCAATCTAATCTATTACTCCTTCACTAGTATATGATATTCAGTACATGTCATATATGATATTATAAGCTAGTTAATAACATTAATTTGATTTATGAAGATAGAAACGTATGTACACTCATTTCTTTTAGCCACAACGGAATTAATATAACGGTTGTATTTATAAACATATGGATTGCGGTGTGGATATTCCGATTTTAAAATATTACACACACATACATTCATTGAATTATTTATCACATATATAATTTTAAGCCCACGTCTCATAAAATGACAAAAGCTTGCAGGAATCGTGACATCTAGCAAGGGATCTGAGACTCACGCTGTCTGATTGATATGTTTTTATGCTCCCTTAGCTTTGGTTCTCTCATGATTTGTATATAATTATAACGTAACTATATATATCGCGATCAATCCAAAAATATAGCAGAGCTAATTATATTCAAAAATATAGCAGAGCTAGTTTTTGTTTGATCTTATTCTGATGATCTAAAATTTTACGACGATATATATACGTGTGATTTTATTTTTGTTTGTTCTTTCTCACATTCTATGGTTCAACGGAGTTTGATGCCAGAGAAAGACGGACTAGTTGATACAAACCCCAATTGGATGATGGGCTGATCTATGGTTGAACAAAAGGGCCCATTTGTGATGCAGTCGATTATTTTGGTCTGCGGTTGTGTATCCCACAGCCTGTGATCGGCGATTAGGAAAAAAAAAAAAAAAACTAACTATGTAACTTTTAGTTGATAAACAATTATTATCAGTGATTCTTTCCATTTGTTAGAAAATCATCATGCTTCCACACGTGCATCTTATATCTGAATCTTACACAATGGTGATTTGGCTAAACTGACAAAAAAGGATTATTATTTAAATAATTGACTTGTTATGTATATTACAAAAATATGTGATTTACAATGGCACTGAATTTGAGATAGCACGTGTCAGATCGAACTATAGCGATCATGCAAGAATACATGCGCCGGTATTGACGTTATTGCAGATTAGTACTATTATATATATGCAGATACAAAACTGAAACTGTTCATATAATGTAATTCGTTCGAATCATATAGTATAGTTTATGAAATAGTTTTGAATTCCTTTGCGAAAATTTGGGTGTCAAAACGAGCTAATTCTCAATATGAAATCTATCCGGCTACCGGTTAAGGTATTGTACGATCGAGTTTTATCGGCCGATCCCCTAAAAATTAAGGTTTTGAAGTAGTAACTCTAATATGACATGATCACAGAGTTTGCAAGTTGATGCGAAAGCTCTTCAAAATTCAATGTTTTTTTGGTCAATACTTTATGAAAATACTTGTGATTAATGAGACGATATAGTATCAATACACTAGTGCTAAGTGATTAAAGTAGGTCGAGTAGTGGGGGATATTTTAATAAACTAGTAATACGAAGTGATTAAGGAGATCGAGTATACAAATTAGTAAGGTGCTAGTGCTGCTTCCTACTTTATATATACTTTTTTTTTTGTTTCTGCGAAACACAGGTTATAAATGAAGTTACTCTAAGCTGGCATTTCATGTGTTTTATGGTACCATTGCCGGTAAAATTAGCCAGTTGTTATAGACATGTTCATTTATTTTATGTTTTATATATTCGACTATGAGAAGATCATATGAGTACAGAAAAAAATAAAATGTAATACTATATAAATCTAGAAATGGGTACATAAAACTATTAAAATGGGTCACCCAACGTGCCTGAGTTTCCTTTTCGATTTTAATGTGTGTGGCATAAAATTCGGTGCGAAGGAAAGCCCCAAATTAATTAAACTTGAAAATGAAAGGTTCATTTGGTCCACACCTCTATCTTCATTTTCTTCTGAAATGAATTTAATACTCAAAATCAGTTTTCTCATATAAATTTGTTCAATCATTTAAGTATTCTTCAGTCTTGTTTCTATCACTGTCTTTGGTCACAGCTAGGCTAATAACACAATCATCTATGTATATACTGTACACGCACATATACGTGTATAAAGAAAACATTTTGGACATTCACATTCGTGATCTCATTTCAGCTATCTTTAGATGGCTAGAAAATCTCAGATAGGATATCACACATGCCCAAAAATATATACTAGTACTATTTGTATTGTATGAAATATTATCACTGGCATATGACGTGTGCGAGAAAAAAAGTACAGTTGGCATTCAAAGGTGGTGGTCAAGTGATGGGTTTTCTAACTATGAGCCACTCGATTTGCTTATCAAATCAAAATAAAGGGTGCTCAGTTTGAATTTGTTATGAATCTCACATCAACGATGTAATATAAATTATAATTTTGTATGAGTGATTAACTGGCAAATATAAAATGATATTCAATATGAAACTGAATCACCATAGGCTTTCTTTACCTACCAATATGTTGCCTGTGACAAGACAACAAAAAATGGAAACTCTTTACGTAAAATATGACTTGTAAAATTATCACAACTTGATAAAAGTTATTCGACCAATGTTCTAGGCTTTTGTTTTTTTTTCTTTATTGTTGATTTCATGATTTGTTGTCACGTACGTATATGTAAGTACTAGATGTATTTAGTTTTATATTTTTTTTTTTATTAATTTGTGATATTGGTAGAAACTTATATATATATGTATATCACTGACATTTTATTTTACTTAAAAGTTTGTTTATTTATTCAAAGTTTAATACTCCCTCTATTTCAAAATATAAGATGTTTTGAGTGAAACACGCAGATTAAAAAATAATCACTTTAATATTAGCATGAAATTAAATTAAAAGATGGACGCCACACGCGTTTTAAGGCTCTCACATATATTTTTATGAATTGTGTTATTATCCCTCAACTCTCACTACACAAGAAAATATATATCATAACTCATATCATAACTCATTGAAGAACAAAAATGGAGGGAACAACTTCTTTCTGATTCATCGTCATAAGTTTCAAACTTTTTTTTTTTGTTCCTCTTTGACTTCATTCAAGTCCCTCTCGTCGACTAAACTCAGGTGAACCCTTTGGTAAGCCTAAACGGAGGTCTCAAGCAAGTCTCCCTCGTTTGGTAAGTTGGCTCTTCCCTTACCGTTGATAAGTTTGTTTATTTACTCAAAGTTTAATATTATTAAGTATTGAATAAAACAAAAAGTATTACGCGTAATTAGGTATTTTCAATTCAACTAATTTCACCGATTTATTTTGCATTTACGTAACACCTTACATATATTGTTTAATATGAAAAATAAATTAACAAAAAAATAAACAAAATATGTATGTAAATATAAGCAAAACATAAGTAAAATATTTTGATATATGAGTTTTGTATAATAAAAAATAAACTAGACTCTCATATATCATATCAATCTTTTTTTTTATTATCATGTTTACCTTTTGTTAGTTTATTAAAAAAAAAATTCGTACAAAATTTAATATAAGTTCTCAAGTTTTATTTGGGTTTTCTTCTTCCTTTCAAACATGTAATACATTATATAATATTATATTATTATAAATTAAATATTAAGAGAAATATAAAAATGAATTCATATTTAATATTGTATAATTGTTTTCTTTGTCTCTAAAATAGATCGTTAATAAATTTTTAATTAATAACTTAATGAAATTAATAGATTTTATATTAAAATTTAATAGAATGACATGCTAATTTAGTGTGTTCAAATCTTTTTGTAAAACATGTTAATTGTTGTTCCCAATTGTTTGAGCAGATGTTCTCGATTTTATTCTTAACTAGAATTTGTACCCGCGCACGCGCGAGATTTTAATTATAAATATTTTTTATCAATAGAAATTGTTAAGCTCAAATATAATCATTCCAACTTTTGAGTATAAATCGAGTATAAATCTATTTAAATAGTAAACTTACTTTACTCAGTGATATACAACATATATATTTTTGAAGATAATATTTATTTGTTATATCTATTTGCGATTTTACGTGAGATTTTAGTTAAATTTTTTATCAATAAGAATCATTGAATATGAATATAATTTGAAGATAAAAGATAAATCTATATAAATGCCGTACTTATTTAACTAATCTATATATTACATATATAGTCTAGTCTCATAATAATATCGTCGAGAATAATTATATAGATTATTTAAACATATCAATATCCTATATTAAATGAGAATATACAAAGTTTCATGAACAGTTGCTACAATGAGGTTGTCCAAATGCATCATCTGTCATAATAGAATTTCCGACTAAGTCAAAAATGCTTAAATGGTGAAACATTTAAACCCCACAATGAATATCTATTCACTAATCTAAGTTACATATTTTTCTAAAATCTCATATGTTATTTTAAGATGTTAATTTTGTGATGCAACACCAGCTCCGTCTTCTCAAAAAAGACATAGTGTACTTTAAATATGTTGTTTTTGTTAATGTTTTGGGTTAATAGCATTTGATATATATATATATATATATATATTATATTTGTTATATATGTTTTATATCATATTATAAAATTGTAGCTCCAGCTAATAATATACCTTATGAGATATGCTCCACAAATCATATGCCACTTTTGTGACGGCTTACATATCATTTTTTCTATATTTCCTGACTATTGATTTTATATTTTAGATAGATTATTTTTTTCAAAATTCTTTTCCATAGTTTTCCCAAAAAAAAGTGTGTCCTTACAATGTCTTTATTTTAGATCAAAACTTTTAATTTAAGTTAAGTTAAGTAATTAATCTTTTCTTTCTTATAAGTAAAATTTAATAATAAATCTTTATGGTATATGTTTCTTAGAAACTAATGTTTCACTTCAATTTTATTTTCATGTTTAGATTTTTATAAATACAATTACATAACTGGTTTTTAAACTCCACCATGCATTAAAATCTTACTTACATTCTAAAACTCGTTAACCAATTCTAAATTTTGGAATATAATCATTTTTTTGGTTATAATTTTAATAATAACATTATTACTAAAACAAATTTATAATATTATTTTTACTATTTTAAAATTTTCATTTATTTTTACTTAATTCATTTATAGATAGTTATTATTTTATTATTTGCTAAAATATTATATTATTGTTTATACTATTTTAAAATTTAATTAATTTTAGTTAATTCTTTTTTATTTATTTTTACTATTATTAATTATAAGTAATAAATATGCAATGAATGAATATTAAAAATAGTATTTTTTATATAAAAAAAAATGATTAGGTGGATGATGATGTGGAAGAAGGAGAAATGAACAAAGTTAACTTTATATACATATATAAATGAATATCCATTTATTGAGAATGAGCTAGATAAAGAAAAAAGGTTCATCTTTCCTTTAGAGCATAGGATTGCAAAATGTTAGACCGATCAATATAAGGTGTTTATGTCTGCGACATAGATGATCTAAAACGTTGTCTAGATTCATGACAAATTCAAACTGATTCATTCATACAAAATCTCTTCTTTTTTTTTTCAACTCAATTTTTTCAACCATTCGACCTTATACAACCATTTGCATATAAAATTAGATGTTAAACATCACTAAATATTGGAAAGATAAGAGTACATTTATAAAATAGGAATGCAAATGTAAATACGTAGAAACATACCAAAAAAACCAAAGCGAATATAAAATCTAATTCTTTATAAAATACTATATAGTACATATAACATCCCTACAATCTAATTCATGAGTTTTCTTCTACTCCAACCGTTTATAGTACGAAGAGAAGTTAAAACGGGTATGACTTTACCCGTTTTTTAAATTAATGAATTGTTGTACTCTTTTAAAGTCCTATAAACTCTAAACCCGTATTAATAGCAGTAATTAATGGATACTGAAAAAAAAGTACTAAGAAAATAAAAATAACAAAAATGGACAGGGTGGCATCATAATTTATGGGGACAGCTGTCGTGGTTATGCATTTATGGCCACTAACATGCAATGGCACGGATGCACATTTCTAGTCGTATACTTGTTTGTTTAGATTCTTCCTTCTTACAAAAAATTTCATTTAATTAGTTTCATACTTATATCAATGATCGGTTGTCATTAATTCCTACATAAGTATCTTTTTTTTTTCTTCATCTGAAGTTTGAGTTTGCACATTATAATTGGTGTTTGCTAATAACCAAGTTCAGGTTGATCTAAAGTTCGGGTTGTTAAAATAATGTCGATGATGTATATCGTATGGTATGGGTGTAATCGGAACATATTTATTTGGTATTTTTTCATGACCCCATTGTCAACTCTCATGCATCTCATGTAGTAATTATGTCCCCATTACTTTTAGTGAATTGTTTATTAGTTAGCTCAAATGCATTAATTGCATAGTAGTAGGAGTAGTAGCTCACTTCTCTTCTACTACTTATAGTAAGTATGCTTAATTTTCAGATTTTGTTTTTGGTGACTCTGTTTGCAGTATAAGCTAATCACTTGTATTTTTTTTTGCATGTAATATTACATTCATTCAATAATCTCACCAGTTTATTAGCTACTAATAAGTCCACTACTAGACAGTTTAGAGCAACATATTGATTATACCAAATCCGCATAAACTTCATCATTTAGAATTCTTTTAATCATAATGAATAATGATCTTCTTAGTTTGTAATTTGTTTATTGCATTTATATTAGTATATTGTTGGAGGTCTGATCTTATGAGTAAAATATAGACATGCAAAGGGACTGTGGAAGTAATGGAATTACACTGCGAGAAAAACATTGCCATAAATATGAAAACAGAGGACATTGACAGATATATAAATACAAAATATATACTAGTATAGAACTCAGATCTTAACAAAAATAATAATGAAAAGGTAAGTGGAGTAAAAAAAACAGAGTTAACTTGACCCCGCTAAATTCTGAATCCCCGGGGAAAATAAAAAATGTCGGTTTCGTCACTTGCTCATTTTCCCGGAAAGTTACAAAGTCATTATCCCCTTTTCAGGTTTTGAAGTCACATAACCAAACTTAAGATTTGGTGCAAAAAAAAAAGGCTGGACCTTTCTTTTTTTTTCTTCTGTTCTCTAGCTTTGAGAGCTTTCAAAGTGTGAGAAAATGATGGCTCTGATGAACTGTGCTTATTCATCATCATCATCATCATCATCATCTTCTTCTTCTTCCTCCTCCTCCTCTCCCACTTCTTCTTCTTCATACTCTCCGAGGTAAATGATTTCAATTTGCATAAGTATACCTGCATCATCTATCAATAATAACTTTGAATCAAAGTTACAATGTTCTTGTGTTTCTGTAGGAACAGTCACAGAGAGAACATGGCTTTGCAGAGTGTAGTTGATGTGTCACCTTCAAGTTTCTCTTCCGACAGCATATCTGTACGGTCTCCAAAATCATTTCATTTTCCTCCCTTTTTTTATTTCTCCCAAAAACAGAGCAAAAAAGGTTTTTTTTTTTTTCTTTCAAATAACAAGAAAAGTTCTCTGCTTTTTTTTTTCTTCATTCTGTGTGTTTTATTTATATGGTTTGATGCAAACTTTTCATTAACATGAAAGTGAAGAGATGTTTTTAATTTCCTCCAAATTGCAGATTTTACCTATTGAGAAGACTTTAATAACCCACCAAAACTCCAATCTCTGTCTGATCCCAAAGGTTCGTTTTTCTAACACTCAAATCTTTGTTCTTACTGCTTTCTTGATTCTTGATTTTTTTTTTTCTTGTTTTTTCAACAGTCTTCAGAAGAATTGAAGAAGGAGATTGCATCAGTTGAGTTAGAGATTCTACACATGGAACGATATCTCTTATCTCTTTACAGAAAATCTTTCGAGCAGCAACTTCCTAATTCCTACTCTAACCTCTCTGCTACAACCTTATCTCGTTCTGTCACTACTTCACCATCACTAACTCATTATCAGCCTTACCAAAAACCAATCTCATATCCTCGGAGTTTCAACACTAGCTTAAAAGCCTTATCTTCAAGGGTAATCTAATACTTCTTTACTCAAGCAACTTAAACATATCATTATAAATAAAAACTTAACCTGTTTTTTTTTTTTTGTGTGTTTTTCTTTCCTTTTTAGGAAGGGAGTAGAGTAGTAACTGGTAATCAGAGTCTTGGAGAGCTTCTAGGATCATCTTGTATAGTTGATCATAATAATAACCTCATAAACCCGAATAAACTCTCTGAAGATATCATGAGATGCATTTCTTCTGTGTATTGTACACTTTCAAGAAGCTCAACGAGTACCAATCACACCACTTGTTTTCCTGCTTCCCCGGCTTCATCGTTGTCCAATGCCTCAACTATTTTCTCTTCCAAATCTAATAATGATGATAAATGGAGCTTGAATTGCGCGAGTGAGGATCATTTGCTGAATCACTGTCAAGATCAAGGCAATGTTTTGCCTTGTGGTGTTGTTGTGATAGAGGCTCTTAGAGTACACTTAGATGATGGTAGTTTCAGTTACGCTGCTCTTATGCTCCAAAACTTCAGGTAAAAAGTTTATATGGTTTTGTGGTAACAATCTACATTCATGTAATTGGGATTGATATATGAACATTGTTGGTATGCAGATCACTGGTTCAAAATCTTGAGAAAGTTGATCCGAGTAGAATGAAACGTGAAGAGAAGCTCGCGTTTTGGATCAACATTCACAATGCTCTTGTGATGCATGTAAGTGAACTAGCTCTTAAACCTCTTTTTAATATGTTTCTTTTATATTTTCTTGTCTGATAAATCTTCTTCTTTGCAGGCTTACTTAGCTTATGGAACTCACAACCGCGCAAGAAACAATTCGGTTTTGAAGGTTACATCTCTATCATTTTAGCAGAGCTACACTTATTTGATGTTTTTACTAAGCAATTCTCTGTTATATTACCACAGGCAGCTTATGATATTGGCGGCTATCGCATTAACCCTTTTATCATCCAAAGCTCAATCTTAGGAATCAGACCTCACTACACATCACCATCACCTGTAAACCATTTCATCTTTGTCTCCTTTTTGCTAATTCACTTTCATTTTCACTTTTGACCACATATAGTAAACTTCTCACTTTCAATTTTACATTTTGCAGTTACTCCAAGCGCTGTTTTCACCTTCAAGAAAGTCTAAAACTTGTAGTGTTAGACACATTTACGCATTGGAATACCCCGAGGCTCTAGCTCATTTCGCTATTTCTTCAGGAGCATTCACAGATCCTACGGTAACAATTACTATGAAACCATTTCAACTCTAATTGATTTCAGTCTAAATGTGGCATTAACATTTAACAGTAATAGATCATTAATTGTTCACTAGGTTCGAGTTTACACCGCGGATAGAATCTTCAGGGATCTAAGACAAGCTAAGCAAGAGTATATCAGAAGTAACGTTCGTGTTTACAAAGGAACAAAGATTTTGTTGCCAAAGATCTTTCAGCATTATGTTAAAGACATGTCAATGGATGTGTCTAAGCTCATGGAAGCAACAGCTCAGTGTTTACCAGAGGATGCTAGGAAAATTGCTCAAAAATGTTTGAAGGAGAAGAAGATTAAAAATTTTGAATGGCTACCGGAAAATTTGAGTTTCCGGTATGTCATCGCCGGTGAATTGGTCGGAGCAAAAAAATAAAACGTGATGTTTTTTATTCAAAAGACTTTTTTTTTGTCCTCCTCATGTAATTAAATAATTTGATTACAATCATTTTCAGTGAGAAATTGTAAAACCAGTGTTTTTGTTTGTAATCATCATAAACCGAGAAGGCGAGAAACTAATTAAGATTTAATAACGAAAATAACCGAGATAAAACCGATAAATCAAACCGGGTCTTAATAGCGGGCTTATGGGCCTAATAATTATTACAGGGTTTAATGAGATTTAAAGAAAAATACAGGACGTGATTTTGATTTTGATAGTACTACAAGGGTCAAATAAAAAAAATTGCTAGCTTGGTTTTGTATCTCTGGGACGCCGATGATTTGTTTTCCGGTGAGAGGTAAATAAAGTTAGGGTTTTTAATTGCTGGGAGATAGAGTAAACAAGAAGGAAGAGATTCACATGTTTAATCATTCTCTTCTTACTTTTTTTCACTTCAGATTGAAAATAATTCTCCCCTCGTTTCGAAATCTTCGATCTTTTTCGTACTGAATTGGGATGGAATTGGAGCAACTTAAGAAGTCTGTAGAGGCGAACCCAGATGATTCTTCTCTACAGTTCGAACTCGTAATTTAGTTTTGTTTTGATGATGAAATTTAGTTCCTTTTACTTATGGGTTCTCTTGTTATCTGGAAAAAAATTGGAAATTTTGATGATTTGATTTCAGGGTTTGTATCTGTGGGATAATGTTGGAGAATCGGAGCAAGCGGCGGAGCGTTTTGTGTTGTCGGCGAAGTTGAACCCGAATAATGCCGCGACGTTTAAGTATCTAGGGCATTACTACTCGCGTGTGACGCTTGATCTCAATCGAGCTGCTAAGTGTTACCAAAGAGCAGTGTTGATAAACCCTAATGATTCTGATTCCGGAGAAGCTTTGTGCGATTTGTTTGATAAGCAAGGGAAAGAGATTTTGGAGATTGCTGTTTGCCGTGACGCTTCTGAGAGGTCTCCCAAGGCTTTTTGGGCGTTTTGTAGATTGGGTTACATTCAGGTTTTGTTCAATTGCCCTTCTCTGTTTTTGTTTTATTACATTGATTGCTAATTTATCTATTGCCATGAATTCTATTATAGCTTCATCAGAAGAAGTGGTCTGAAGCTGTTCAGAGCCTTCAACATGCGATTAGAGGTTATCCTACCTTGTCAGACTTGTGGGAAGTAATTGTCCTTTCCTCTTCTTCCTCCAGTTATTAACTTTTTCGTTTCATTGTTATTAGTCTGTTACCGAATTTGACAAGAATCTTTTTTTCTTTTTCTTGTGTCTGTTATTGCAGGCTCTAGGCCTGGCTTACCAGCGACTTGGAATGTTTACTGCTGCTATCAAGGTACAATACACTGTTTCCTTTTAATTTGTGTCTTTCTAGTTTCTTGAAGTGGTCTGAGTTTTTGTTGATTTTCATTGTGACTTTATTTCTCAATGATACAACAGGCGTATGGGCGCGCCATTGAATTAGATGAGACCAAAATTTTTACATTAGTGGAGAGTGCCAATATCTTTTTGATGCTTGGTTCATATAGAAAGGTAAAACCTTTGTAACCACGTCTATTTAAAATTACCTCTTTGGAAAATTTGTCTGTGTGGCTCCAGAAGTCTCATATAGTGTTTGTGTAGGGTGTGGAGCTATTTGAGCAAGCGTTGAAGATTTCGCCTCAGAATATTTCTGTGCTTTATGGTCTTGCTTCTGGATTGCTTAGTTGGTCAAAGGAATGTATAAATTTGGGCGCATTTGGATGGGCAGCTTCGTTGTTGGAGGTTAATAACACTACACTCTTGTGATTTTTCCTGCTTTTATCCATATTTCAATATATACCTATATGAGAGAACGATTATTGCAAATTCACTACAGGATGCTCGTAAAGCTGCAAAAGAAAGTAGTGAACTGTCCAGCAACATGTCTTGTATATGGAAATTGTATGGAGATATTCAGGTACTTTAGGCTGTCCTTGTATTTTAAGTGTAAAGCTCGCTCGTTAGCTGGGGATCTAATAT
>NC_025693.1:30905037-30906782 GCF_000633955.1 Camelina sativa
CCAGCGAGCTCTACACTTAGCCCCTTGGCAAGCTAATGTATATACCGACATTGCCATAACTTGTGATCTTGTTTCAAGTTTAAGCGATGACTCTGAAACTTCAAGTTCTTGGTAAGATTATACTAAACGTTATTTGGCATTTTTGTATGTACGATGCGCTCCCTTGTAATAGTTGACTATTCTATCAGGAAGCTACCAGAAAAGATGGCTCTGGGAGCATTACTGCTTGAATGCGAAAACTCAGAGTTCTGGGTTGCTTTGGGTTGTATGTCTGATAATAGTGCTTTGAAACTACATGCTTTGATCCGGGCATTGCATTTGGATGTATCTTTAGCCGTTGCTTGGGCTTTTATGGGTCAGGTATTGTATTTAACATCTTTTTCTTTCTGGCTTTGTATTGGATGTCCTAGCTTTACCAGGGGTTGCATTTTTGCTTCACCAATGTTAATTAATTCAAATACGGTTTCCCTCTTTTTGATTGTAATTTTGGTTGCATTAAACAGATCTTCAGGGAATCGGAGGAAATGAAATTGGCAAAGCAAGCTTTTGATTGTGCTAGAAGCATAGATCCTACACTTGCGCTACCTTGGGCTGGCTCAGCTGATACTTATGCGAGGTAGTTGCTTTTTATGTGAAAATATTTCTCATGTCTTCGAAATACAATTTGCCCCCCATAGACTAATTAACACCTCAGGGAGTCAACATCAGACGAGGCGTTTGAGAGTTGTTTACGAGCTGCACAGATATCACCTGTAAGTGCTGCTTTAATTGTGGTTTACTTACATGTAATTGTGATGGTTTTAATTGAGGCGTGGTATCATTCTGTCTCAGCTTGCGGAGTTCCAAGTTGGTCTGGCATGGCTTGCTTTGCTGCAGGGGAATATATCGTCTCCGCAGGTATAAACACAGACTAGTTATATATCTATTATCTACACAGGTTTTTATTTATTTATCCAAGTGAGTTAAATAACTCCCGCTCCTGAAACTGTGTTGCAGATTTTTGCTTGCATTGAGCAGGCAGTGCAGCGCACCCCTTATTACCCTGAATCCCATAACCTCCACGGGCTAGTTTGTGAGGCAAGACATAATTATCACACTGCCATTGCTTCTTATAGGCTATCACTAGCTGCAATGAGTATTTACCCCGACAATTCAGTGAAATCTCATGCTGGAAAAGTATCTATGAACTTGGTCAGGTCACTCAGCAAGGTGAGAAGCTCACCCTTCTTTCCGTTAACATGTCTTTTTGAAAGCTATTTTTAGATTGGGTTTAATTCAATAGTCAAATGCAAATATTGTACTCACTTAAACTATTTTTGCAGGCAGGACGATTCAAAGAATCTGTTATGGAATGCGCAAATCTGAAGTCAAAAGGTTTGCACTTAAAACTGTTCATCCCCCAGTTTGAAGACTGGAGTTTCATGCAAATTTGAGGCTAATGTTAATAAATTTACTAATATCTAATCAAATTTTCCAAAAGGTTTACTTGATGCCGGAGGTTTGCAAATATATGCTTTCTCTCTGTGGAAGATTGGTGAGAATGATTCGGCTCTCTCAGTGATTCGAGATCTTGGGGCTAGGATTTCTACCATGGAAAAACCCTCAATAGCCTCCCCAATCAGTTTCATCTGTAGTCTGCTCTATTGCATATCTGGGGTTGATTCTGCTATAACCAGCATCCAGAAAATGCCAAAGGATTTCTTCCAGAGTTCGAAAATCAGCTTTATAGTATCTGCCATCCATTC
>NC_025693.1:30907845-30916709 GCF_000633955.1 Camelina sativa
TTGGTGAGCCTGTTGATCTCGAATATCATGTTGGCCCTTTCATTTCGAATGCTGTATTTGTTTAAACTCTGGATTATAATGACACCACTCTGGATATTGCAGCTGAAAACTGGAGCAGGAGATTTCCTTGGATTTGAGAAGGGGATTGCCCACCTCAGAAAAGTTATTCATATGTACCCTCATAGTAATTCGATAAGGTGAGTTTTGATCAGTACCAGAGGTTACATAAGCTGATCAAGCGCGCTATGTTTTAACTGTGTAATGTATGTTGGTATTGTAATCATAACTTGGAAATATGATTTTTTGGAATTAGGAACCTGCTTGGATATATTTTGTTAGCTGGTGAAGGAATGAAGGATGCCTGTACTGCTAGTAGATGTTGTATCATAAATGTCTCTGACTGTGTAAATAAGGAAGGTCTGAAGTCCGCATTGGAGGTCCTTGGTGGAGGATCGGTTGCTTGCAATGTAATTGGCAATACAGCTCCAAGGTTCTCATTTCCGACATGCCATTGTCAGTGTCTGAATGCTCCTGTTGTTGTTGTGGAACTGCAAAGGTATTTTAAAATCTTTCGACACCATTTTAGCATTTTCAAATTCTGAATTGATCAACTCTCACTGATCCTTTCATCATCTACAACTCAATTTTTGATACCTGTGATCAGAATCTCTCGTATATGTTAGAGAGCTAAGGGCGTAATATGTAGAAAAATATATTTTCACTATAACTATTAAATGATTGTTTTCTAATTCGCAGATTCTTGCATCAAGAACCTTGGAACAGCGGTGTAAGATACTTGCTTATTCTGAATCTCGTGCAGAAGGCACGTGAGCAGAGATTTCCTCGCCAACTTTGTAGTTCTATTGACCGTCTAATCTATGTGGCACTCTCTGATGAGACATGTTCAAAGGAAGGCGAATATCAAAAGTTCCAGCTTCTGCTTTGTGCTTCTGAGATCAGTTTGCAGATGGGAAATATAGCAGAGTCCATTGTCAATGCTGGAAAAGCTTCTTCGCTTTCGCTTCCAAGTAGCTACTTATTTCTAGGACATTTGCAACTTTGCCGTGCCTATGCAATAAAAGGGAGTACCAGAAACATGCAAGAGGAATACAAAGCGTGTTTGGAGCTCAAGACTGACTCAAATATTGGTTGGATTTGCCTGAAGCTCATAGAATCTCAGTATGATCTGGAACCTGATGCAAACTTCTTGGAGATGAGCCTACAAGAATGCTCGAACCAGAAGAAGAATTCATGGAAAGAATGGATGGGTGTATATAGCTTAGCTCGTGGCTTAGATTCCATCGGTAAAAAAGACTTTTTCTTAGCAGAGGAATTCCTTGAACAAGCTTGTTCATTGTTAAATTCAGAGAGCTGTCTACTTCTCTGCCATGGTGCTGTCTGCATGGAGCTGGCTAGACAGTCTAATGACTCGCAGTTCCTCTCACTGGCTGTAAAAAGTCTTAGCAAAGTTCAAGCGAGTTCGTTGTTTCCTTTGCCTATCGTGTATATATTATTAGCTCAAGCACATGGTAGTCTTGGCTCTAAAGAGAAATGGGAGAAGAATCTTCGTCTTGAATGGTTCTGCTGGCCACCAGGTTAGACTGCAGATGTCCTAATCTTTATCTTTTCGTATTCCACCAAAACTTTGAGCACAACTGAAGATTTTTCTTAATATTTGTGGACAGAAATGAGACCTGCTGAGGTTTACTTCCAGATGCATATACTCGCAAGACAATCAGAAGACAGACCTGAAACCGCTTCAGGGATTGAAAACTACCAAAGCCCTGAGAAATGGGTGACTAGGGCGATTCACACAGACCCTTCTTGTCTGAGATATTGGAAGGTCTTGGATAAGCTTGTTCAACATCCCATGAGCTAATAAGTATAAATTGAAATCCAATCTGTTCTGTTATATTTCTTTTTCTCTTGTATGATGTTTTGACATGTAGTTTTTGTGTAACACCAAATAGAAACACAATGAAATAGGATTCATGTACATTGAAACTGAAACATGATGAAGTTTTTTTCTTTAATGAACTATGATTTTTGATAATATAAAACAAGTTTTTGGATATTGCTTGCAAAGCCTTATTTACACAGCCATATATCAAACAAAAACTATAGAAGACGAAACAACAAAGCTTAAAGCATCATGAGGGCAAACTCATCAAAGCTTAAAACTCCATCAGCATTGAGATCAAAAGCTTGAATCATATCTCTGCAATCATCAGTGGTTCTGGACTCACCTAGCTTCATCAGCATCATCTTCAAACTTCCAGGGGTAATGCAATCTTCACCTTCAGCAATATACATTCTAAAAGCTTCCATTATCTTCATCTTCTTCTCTTCCTCTGTGAAGTCATCATTCCCTCTGATAAGCTGAGCAAACTCATGAAGATCCAACATCCCATCTCCGTCTATATCAGACAGTTTAACAGCAGCCTCGGCTTCTTCATCAGACATTTGCTCTCCCATTGTCATGAAACTCTTCTTAAGCTCATCAGCAGAGATTCTACCATCTCTGTTTGCATCCATGTAAGCAAACACAGCCTCTAGGTCTCTGTTCTTGTCTTCCAAGAATTTCATGAAAGATGAAGATAGCTGACGTTGAATATTCTTCATTTTGAAAAGAAAAAAGAAATGTTGCAGGTATTGTATGTGTGTTTACAAGTATGGTTTCTTTCTTCTTGATTTACGAGTTGAATGAGAAAATGGTATAACGTGTTTCTCTATATATATAGGTGTGTTTCAAGTCAAGAATAGTAATAAGAAAATAGAAATTGAAACGAATCAAACGTGGGAGAGTCAGACTAGTTCTTTAGATCTAGAAAAATAAAAACATATATTATTAGTCTTTAGATCTAGAAGAAGTAGTATTATTAGTAGGTCTTCAGATCTAGAGGAAAGGAAATATTAGTATATCCTCTGTTACAGGGTCTTATCCCCATGTTTAAAACACGTTTTCTCTTCAGTCTTAAATTTAGGTAGTTGTATCAAGAAAGGGTATTTCTGTAGTCTGTAGATATAAAATATTTTACGACTGTCATTTGTTTTTTACACTAATCTATCAATTATGAGAAGTATGAGCCTTATTAAGCTCGGTACGTACTACGTACTACCTAAATCTGTTTTTTTTTTTACAGTAAGCTCGGAGAAGTTGGAGGCACACAAATTGAAGATTCTAATCAAATTCCATTTTTGTTTAAAGCTTCACATTCATACCATATATTTCCGTAATTTGTCAAAAAGAATTAACTTGGTGAAGGCACGAGATTGATTGGTCGAGATGGGATATTTTATTAGATTCCTCAATTGTTACCGTTACGTGAACATCTGACAAAGGCTCTCATTATGAATCTTGTTATTATCTTATTATCGATTTGCACATGCTCACCTTTTATCTTGAATTGTGAGCTTCAGGAAATAATATGACTAGGCCAGAATTTCTTAACTATTCAAAAAAAAAAAAAAATGACTATGATGGTCAAACCTCAATGGACTCTACAGTAGATTGACCCTTTCCTGCGAGACTCTAATATGACAAAGTTTCACATATCGTTAAATAACAATCTTCTTTATTGCGTCACAAGCCATTAACATTATATACAGTAGAAGATCAAACAAAAAGAACAACAAAAAGACAATATTGGAGGTGATAATAATAACTATCATATTAGCGCATCATAAGAGCAAACTCATCAAAGCTTAAAACCCCATCAGCATTGAGATCAAAAGCACTAATCATAACTTTGCAATCATCAGTTGTTCTTGACTCTCCCAGCTTCTTTAGCATCAGCTTCAAGCTTCTTGGTGTAATACACTCTTCACCTTCTGATATATACAATCTAAACGCTTCCTTGAGCTCCATCTTCTTCTCTTCCTCTGTAAACACATCATCATCTCTTTTGATAAGCTGAGCAAACTCCTCGAAATCCAACATCCCATCTCCGTCTGTATCAGACAGTTTGACCGCAGCTTCGGCTTCTTCGTCGGACAGTTGCTCTCCTAGTGTCGTGAAACTCTTTTGAAGCTCTTCCGCAGAGATTCTACCGTCTCTATTTGCATCCAAGTAAGCAAAAACAGCCTCTAAGTCTCTGTTCTTGTCGTCAACATTGCTACTGCTATGTTGCTGTATCTCTCTGGATGAATCTTTCCTCTCCGGTGACAGTTTCCGGCAGAACTTCTTGAAAGATGATTGACGTGGAGTATTATTATTATTCTTCATGAGACAAGTTTTGTATAGGTTTATTATTTTTGTTTTGTAATGTTTTCGAATTGGAAAGTGAATGAGAAATATATAGAAAAAGGTTTGAATGTGGTTTATATATAGGGAGGGGTGTGTCAAGTGGTGATAAATGAAATTGTTGTGTATTAGACGTGGGAGATTAGTGTGTTTTAGATATTTAGTTAGATGACAATTTTAACGAGTTCTTTAATAGGTCCACCATGTCATTGTTTAAAACACGCTTTTTCTTCCTTTACAATTGGATTAAGAAGAAGAAATAGTAAACAATAAAAAAATGAAGACCACACCGGCCACTTGTTTTTGACACTTGCATTGTACACGAGATTTTTTATCGGTGGGCGCTTGGAAGCTTCACCTCTTTTTTTTTTATAGTCTTATCTCTCTCTTTTTTTTCTTTCTTAAGAAACAAGAAGAAGAGAAGAAGAAGAAGAAGAAGATAATACATTTTGACATTGACTACGTGGAAGATAATGATTGATTGAAAATGAAATTTCATCTTCCGCAAACCGAGGCACTCTTATTTGCACATAGTATAGAAACAGTTGCCAATATTTTAACAAGTTTTTTTTTTCTATTGCTTGCAGTGCTTTTCTTATAGATATTTCTTTTTATTTTTACAAAAACAATAGGTCATTTGTTCGTGAAATTATAATGGAAACAAGAAGTTTTCAAATCTCTTTTATTATATTAATAGATTCCATTGTTGAAAATTTTGAAACAAATATAAAATTTAGTGCCTGAAGAAGTGAAATTGTAAGAAGTCTTTATTTTCACCAAATTCTAAAGTCGCTCTTTCTTTCTATAACTAAATTTGATTTATTAAAAAAAAAAAAAAAAAAATTTGATTTATTAATTAAATAGGGGTTAACGGTCACAAAACGGCCGCAGACCAGAGCATTTAAGGCAATGTTTCCTTAATTAAAAAGACTAATTCGAAAGATTAAAATTCTTAAGCAAGATGAAACTCAACTTAAGCAACGTCGACAACCCAATAATATTGACCCGGTCCAGCAACATTCTAGAACACGGGAAGAACCTCATCAGACTAGATACAGAGACTACTTTAACAAAGATGTTTGAAAGTTAACGTGTTACTGTTTTGTCTGTGTTTTCTAGTAAAAATCTTTTTGATTAAAAAACCTCCATTCCAATTATAAAGGTGAATTAGACTTTACTACTTGCAATACAAAATTTTAGTATAGACACAATTATCAGAGCATGTGAATGTTCTCACAACAATGTCAATGTTCATATAGAATATTCAAGAATCATCTTAGCCTTAAGATAATATTAACATTCAAGAGTTCCAGTCTAACATCTTTAAGTCCTTAACAATGCATAAAAGAAGAGAAGAGATCGACTAAAGAACCTCAAAACAGATAGCTGCAATTAGATAAAAGATGGGTCTTACAAAAAAGCCATGTCAAACTAAAAAACAAGCATTCACTTTCTCACCCTTGCTCTCTTCTTATATATATAACATCATTCTTCTACTTAAAAAACCATCTGTAATATATATATTTTTATATATCTATATATACTTAAAGAAAAAAAACACTAGATTTCTTATCTCAAGAGTTAGCATCTCACATTTTAGAACTTAGAAGACCTTAAGAACAGAGCTGGCTTTGTTGTTGTTTTTGTCGTCTTGATCAGCCTATCCTGTGTCTGTTCTCTCTGCTTTCTCTTAAGCTTCTTCCTCTTCGGTATTCTACCTCTGCATCAGAGCTCGAGATGGGATAGCTTCTGCTTCCTTTTACAGAACCCACTCTCGATAATAGAGCCTCTTCATCAGCGTGGATGCGCTGGTTTCTTTGCTTGTGATCTGAGCCACACAATATGATACAATTTAGCACACACTGAATGATATTTTCTCTGCAAGGTGTTTAAGATTTCATGCGATAATACTGACCTTTGTAGCCATTTGATGCCTTTGGTGAATGAAAGTCCACAGCTTGTGAATCAAGATCAGCTTCTGATTTGGGACTTGTTTGACTCAGCAAATTTACTTCTCTTCTGAGCAGCTTTTGTCCATCGCTTGGAGAGTAAGTCGCTTTGCTAAAAGAATCATCCATCACATCAGTGATCTCTACATACTGACTAGTTGTGATGATTTCATCTGCACTAAACCCAAAAGAAGCCCTGTAAGCTTCCAACTCCTCCATGTCTTGCTTGGGACTTCTGTTCTGCCTATTCTGGTTCCCGTTTCCATATCCATTTGAAGGATACACATCTGAATCTTTCGACACGCTTAACCTTCCACCATTTTGAGGAACCGAAGGGTCGTGATCCAGGTAAAACTTGGCAAAAGTTTCAGGACAGAAAAAGTTTGACTCCTGCAAAGGTGTTGAGACACCATTTGTGTCATACCCAAAGGTGTTGCCAGAATCACTCCTTGAGCATTTACCATTTTGAGGAGACAATAGCCCATCTCCTGAAGCACGAGAGATTGGTGATCTAAGAGCGCTGGCTGGACTTCCGGGATAAAGAGAATACGTAGCCTGAAGATCACTTGAAACATTGTAATGGCCTTTACCAGAGGAGGAAGTCAAGAAACGAGCATAAGGTACATCAGGTGAAGAAGGAGCAGTCAAACGTGCAAGCTCTGGAGGAGGAGTGAAAGGAGCAGTCGATGGCTCAGTAGTGAATGTAGAGAAAACAGGCGGTGAGACCAATTGAGTTTCATGAGCATATGGTCCAGTGGCATACATACTCGATGAAGGACCTCCAGGAGAGTTTGCAGCCAGTGATAAGTAACAGTTTGGTGACTGAGCAGTTGAAGGAAGAGCTGAATTGGTGAAGGAAGCTGGAGAGGATGGTGGAGCTAGAAGTGATAGATTGATTCCTCCTGTAGCTTGATTGTTTAAGACACCAGCTTGATGAGGTCCATTAGATTGTGAAGCTGAGACATTACCACCTTCAGGAATCCGAGATGCAGGTACAATTCGTTTCCCTCCTTTTTGTGACTTGAAGCATGAGAACACTCCTAAACAACCTCCCCACCTTTTCCTCTGGTAAAAAAGACACCACACCCACACACACTTCAGTAAAAGAGCTTAACTGAAGCTAAAACATGTAAAAAGAGATCTGGAAAGTAAGAAGATAATTGCGGCATATAAGTGAATCAAGCGTTTCTACAAAACCATGACTATGGATCTAAAAGTTATGCTCTTTTAGAAAAAAACGTAATCTTAGAAGCTTACACGCATCGAATCTAGATCACAACCCCAGAAAAGCTTGAATTTTTAATCTAATTGAATGAGAAAAATGTCAACTTTTTAATCAATTTCTCAATTAACACTTGCTGCAACACTGTGATAGAATGATCAGAGGAGAGACTCAACATAAAACCCTAAAAGAACATTGCTCTATCAAGTGTTAAAAAAAAAAAAGCAGATTAGTGTGAACAGAGTTGGATAGTCAGATCTAAGTAGCAAGAGAGAAAGAAAAAAGGAAGCAGCTTTCCAAAAACGAAAACTTTAAAATCTGAGACAACTTAGACAACCACCATAGGAGACAGAGTGAAACTAAAAACCCCACAAACAGGAATTCAAAAGGAACAGAAGAGAGAAATTAACCTGCTCCTGCTGAAGAAATCTATGCTGCTCTGAACCCATTAGTAAGTGTGTCTCTGTTCGTCAGATAAAAAAAGCACTGAGTTTTTTTTATTCTTCTGAGTAGGGTTTTCTCAGGTCACAGAGGACGTAATCATATGTGGGTTTGCTTCAATTTTTCTCACAATCTTCTTCTACCCTCTCACTGATACGATCCAGAGAAAAATAAAAAAGATTTGGGGAAATTTATATTGAAGTGGAGTAAGGGAGAGAGAGAGATTAAGAAGAAAAAAAAAAAAAAAAGAGGAAAAATTTGAGAAGAGAAGAGATGTAAATAAGGAAATCTGCACTGATGCAATCGGGCATGAAAAGATGATCCCTTACGATGGAAAAAGCATTTCTATTTTAATCAGAATGTGACTTTACCACTATGATGAATTTAGAGAGAAAAAGATAAAACAAAACACACACAAAAAGCTCTCTTGCTCAAGCAAAACACAAAACAAAAAGGAAAAGTAAAAGGAAAAAAAAAAAAGGAGAAAAGATCTCTGTTAATAATGTTTAAATCTCTTCGGTTTTCACACTTTCTGAAATACTAGCAAAAATGAAAAGTTTTAAGAGTTTTGGAAATTTA
The DNA here is from genome assembly GCF_000633955.1 of Camelina sativa. Lineage (NCBI taxonomy): Eukaryota > Viridiplantae > Streptophyta > Magnoliopsida > Brassicales > Brassicaceae > Camelina > Camelina sativa. Next base: position 30,916,280 of record NC_025693.1, read on the forward strand.
ATTGGTACCTCATATTGGGAAAAAAATTGAGGTTTTAAGTCGGTCATTATATGGGTAAATTACTAATTAGACATCATCTAATCTAAACCCTTATTATAAAGTTGATTCCATGAGCACGTGAAGGACGTTTACTACTACTAATGAGGGTTAAGGGAGAACATGTAAAAGTCAAATTTTTCTAGTATTTGCTTTTTTGGTTTGGTCTAAAAAAACACGTCCAAGATCAGTGTATGTATAACTGCTAAGTCAAGCGACCACCATTGAGGTTTAAATAATAAATGCAATGACTTATCCAAGAACAACAAGATTGCTGTGATTATTTTGGCTTTGGAAGTTGAAAATACAAAGCTTTCATTTATAAAGATTTTGGCCAAACAAAAAAAAAAACAAGAAGAAATATGTGAAGATTAGTGACCAAAATTTTATCAAT
>NC_025693.1:30916910-30932596 GCF_000633955.1 Camelina sativa
AAAAAAAAAAAGGAGAAAAGATCTCTGTTAATAATGTTTAAATCTCTTCGGTTTTCACACTTTCTGAAATACTAGCAAAAATGAAAAGTTTTAAGAGTTTTGGAAATTTAATTGGTACCTCATATTGGGAAAAAAATTGAGGTTTTAAGTCGGTCATTATATGGGTAAATTACTAATTAGACATCATCTAATCTAAACCCTTATTATAAAGTTGATTCCATGAGCACGTGAAGGACGTTTACTACTACTAATGAGGGTTAAGGGAGAACATGTAAAAGTCAAATTTTTCTAGTATTTGCTTTTTTGGTTTGGTCTAAAAAAACACGTCCAAGATCAGTGTATGTATAACTGCTAAGTCAAGCGACCACCATTGAGGTTTAAATAATAAATGCAATGACTTATCCAAGAACAACAAGATTGCTGTGATTATTTTGGCTTTGGAAGTTGAAAATACAAAGCTTTCATTTATAAAGATTTTGGCCAAACAAAAAAAAAAACAAGAAGAAATATGTGAAGATTAGTGACCAAAATTTTATCAATTAAGATTATAATTTTGTTTTAGAAAATATATTTATTATTGAGAAAATTAAAAAGAAAAAAGGTGATTCTTTTCTCTAAAATTTTGTTTTGATCTTTTATGAATTGTCTATAGGTTTTGAGGGTTCCAATAAAGACATTAAAGCAGAGGGAAAAAGAGGGCCTAGTAATAGCATGGTACCTAGTTGTAGGATTTGGATCTTTTTTGGGGTCTGGTTTCATATTACTGGGACCTCCCCAATTCTTTCCCATCTTATTACTTAACTCAGTAACTTTTTATTATTATTTTTACTACCACCATCCAGTAAAACTTTTCATGCCCAATCCAATCACAAATCTATTATTAACAAAAAATTATTTACAGCTCCCAGTGAAATAAATAACCCTCCTAGCTTTTGTTTTAATCATTCCCTTATAGCTTTAAACCACATCACATGTACTTTCTTGTATTTTTTAAAACATACATCACATGTCCTGACTCATGACCTGAGTTATTATGCTCGTTTCCACCAAATTTATAACATTTGGACACTGGTCACACTGTTAGAAAATTTTATGCCATTGAATCATTCATAAAATACAAAAATATCTGTTTTGGTAATTCTTAGTGTAATAATATTAAATGAATAACACTCCCATGGTTCAGTTGACATTTCTGTATTACTTTATATAGAACGAACATATCACTATTTAAGATGGGTCTTGTACTTTTAAGCAAAGAAGGATATTTGGGCTTTCTAAAGGCCCAAAATGATCTAAAGTGGAAAGAATAAAGTGAAAATAGCACACAAAGGAAATATTTGTATAAAGAATCAGTTTCGACGTGTAATTTGAAATTGGATGATAAGCACCACACACACTTTTATGGTTTAGTGTCACCGAGCTCAACGTCTTTCAAGTCGATATGCTCAACTCCTTCTTTGAGTAGCTTAATCTCATCTTCGGTCATACTGTTTTTGCCGTGTGGCGTCGACTTTGCGTTTCTCTGTTTCTCTACATCAACCGCCCAACTATAGATCACCATCCCAACAATAGCTATGGCCATCCCGGCGATGTTCTTGAATGTCATCTCGGAATCAAAGAGAAGCCATCCTAATGTGAGGACGCAGACTGTTTTCATGTGGCCTAGAACTTGGAAGGATGTAGCTGAGAATCTTCCGATGCAGAGATACTGGCTTATGTTACAGAAAACAGCTAATGCACAGGAGAGAAGAATGCAGAACTGCAAAAATTTAGAGATAAGAGTAAAGATTTTGCGTTTAGTTTTGAGTCATCTCAATCTTAAAGAAGTTGAATTTTTTTAACTTACAATGGCACCGTAAGTCATCTTGTAAGTAGATATGAATTTGCCGCTCAAGAAATAGTCAACAAAGGGGCCAAAGATGAGAAGTGAAATGGCTTGGATTGGGGCTGTTTTGCTCAGCAATTCAAAAGATCCTACTGAGTACTTCTTTTGCAGAGAACCTATTGACTGTTACCAATAGAAAAAATTGAAAATTTATTAGCCAAAACACTTGAGAATAAATGCCATTTTCAGGATTACAGCAAGTAACTGTGTCTCCCAGATTAGCTTTTGAATTTCAGATCTGGGACTGGGAGGCCAAACATACAGATTATACATAAATCGAGATTAAAGAGACAAAAGGTTCCCTTCCAGATCCAAGAAAAGTTTGAGCCTTTGTGTTTCAAGAACGAAAGAGAGATCAAAGCAGGCAAAGAGAAGCAAAGCCAGATCTATAACTATAAAGAAAGGGATGGTGAGAATAAAAAAAAACTTACAATCTGCTGGAGAGATGTAGAGAAAACAGCAGTGCATGCACAAATGAAACCTTTGGCATTAACTTTGACATCAGTGACAGTACAGATGCCAACACCAATAACCACAACCATAACAGAAGCTTTCACTTCTTTACAGTAATGCTTGCTATGTATAATCCATTCCAACACGCATACCACCGGAATCATGCTCAATTTCGAAATCTATATGACAACAACACAAATCAAAATCAAAATCAAAATCAAAACGAAAGATCTTTCAACAGAGTAACACAAAGAGTCAAAATCAAAAAGAAAGAAATTATTACTTGGTAGAAGCCAACAGAGTTGAGCATAAGACTAAAGTTCATAGCAGCAATGGAGACGTTAGCAACAATGGAGAACCAAAGAAGCTCCCAAAGAGGAACATGCTTAGATGCTGATAGTCCTGTAGCGTTTGAGACCATACCAACAAGTGCAGTGAAGGCGAAGTGAAACCCCGTAAGAGTTGTAGCTGTGTGGAATCATTATTATAAAGAAATCATCAGATTCGTCAAGATGAGAGAGGTTAGATCACAGAATCAGAGAGAGCGAGAGAGAGAGAGAGACGTACCAAAGCCAAATCCGAACCCAGAGGAGGACATGAGCTGTTTATTAGCCATGATGATTCCAACGGAGCTGATTACATTCATAGCCCATGCTCCGACGTCTGACACCGGCGATTTCTTCTCGCTCTCAGTTTTCTCCATTTTTGAAAAATTGAACACCGACACTACTCAGATCCGGAGATCTCGATTTGATTTGATTTGATTTTTTTTTTTTTTGAAAAAAAACCTAAATGCAAGCGAAAACGAGATCTGATAAATCTCGATTCTCGCCTGCAGATTTCTAGTGAATCAAACACGGAAGAGATGAGATCTGGGAACTAAAAAAAGTCGATTCACGCCGTGGTAGCTTGGCGAAGAAAACACACACTAACACGTCTCTCTCTCTCTCTCTCTCTCTCTCTCTCTCTCTCTCTTTCTCACACACACACACACACTATGTGGTACTACTTATGGTTCACTACTACTGCTTGACTCGTCGTAGCTCGCTGGATATAATAATCTCACAAGCAAGCTTCTTCTTCCACCATTGATGCTTTCCTTGGATTTGTATATTTCCTTTTTTTTTTTTTTTAATTCATATCTGAAGATTTCGAAACATTATTATTAAATTTATGATTATTCTCCATTGACGCGTGTCGTTTACCATATTTGACCTTCTTTATTTCTCTTTTGGTCCACTTGTTATTATTTCAGGATGAGTTCTGTACAAGGATTCTTTTGTCTTTTATACCCCCTTTGGTAACGTCGTGCTTTTTAATCTCTCTATATCAACGACGTCTCTAATAACAGTACTTACGTCTTCAATTAAGCCACACGGAACTGATAACAGCGAAATTTTAACGGTAATTAAGACGTACTTACTTTGGATTATTATTCATTTCAAACCATATAATATAGTGGGACATATCGATTAACATTTTATAACATTGTTTGAAGATCTAAACTGAACAAAATTATAGCATCAAGCCATCAACGGCTAGGAGTTAAGCTTTCACACCTTTTATAATAACCATAATTTTCGAATTAATTAATAATAGAAAGAATCACAATTTCCCATTGGTCACAGACTCACAGTCACACCGTCACACTCAAGCCAAACATTTTCGAGACTAAATTATTGAGTTTTGTCCTTTGTTCCAGCTAATGCAATTTGATTCATTACCGTATCATTTAAGTTCCAATGGGGAAAAAAAAAGAAATCACTACCACAACAAAAAAATACTTATATAGCTTTTGTAATTTGTGTGTTTAATGAATAGTTTAAGAAATAATGATGGGTCATTGTAAATTTCTCCCATATGCAAATAAAAAGGGACAGCTAATAATGCATTATAAGTCATTTTAAGAGGACAAAATCTGCACAACTTAGCCTGTGCCTCAACACATATAGTAATGTGAACACATGATCTCCAACACATTTGTTACAAAAGAGCTTTTTTCATGTGAGATTCCAACATCAATCATTGTCTTATAACAAGCCCAAATTCATATTAATTTCCCCCAAACCACACGATAAAGGAATAATACACACACACACACACACACACACTTTAAGGGTATAGCATCAACTAGGAACACTTGGCTTTGAGTTATTAATAAATCCAGAACTTACCCTCATTCTTTCTTGTAGTTTTTTTGGCAATATCAAGTAATGCTGTCCTATATGTACCCTTCAATTTGGCTACCAAAAAATGTTGCGATGATTGTTACATTATTGAAAGGATGAACAAAAACAAGGAGTAAGGACCGACACTTTTGCACCGAGAAGATCCCATGTCACACACAAGACAAAGACTAACACTGAGATCCCTGACGTGCATCATAGGCTTGGCGGCGTTATGCTAAAACCACTTAGCAGCAACTTAAGGCCCAAAAATAAAACGGTTTAGGCCAACAAGTGTTAGGAGTTTTTTTTAATACTGGGCTTATAACATAAACTTAAGGCCCAAATCTGATTCCAATGATAAAGAGCTTTGTCACTTTCAAACTGTTGCAGCTGTTATTTGGGATTGATCACCTTTATTTTGTGACCTAAACTAGTCAAGCAAGGTGGGCGGGACACATTACACATATACACCCAAAATGGTTGGTTTCTTATATCTGTTTGATGTGATAATGCCGCAATTTAGTGTGTGTTTATGTCTCTTTTAATCTTCCATTTGAGTCTCAATTCACATTCTTCCGACTCTTTACTATGTTGCGCAGAAAACAAAAAGCATAGCATATTATTGTCGGTGGTCAAATTTTTCATAAAGTCAAACCAAAACAAAAGAAGTGATTGAAACCATACGAGTCCCCACCATTTGTTATGTTCTGTATAAAGCTCCAACGGATCGAAAAAGTCGAATCCGAACAGACTGTATGTAGATGATAGGGAGGAACAAAGGAAAGAATATAGGTTAAGTTCAAAGTGCTTTCATGTCGTCAATGCATTCGTCATCATGAAGAAGTAAAAATATTCCAAGTGGATGGATTTATAAGGGTCCACAAATGCGTCCTCAATGACGTCCACGTTCCTTTATAGACGAAATAAAGACTCACGTTCCTACTTCTTTTGATCAATCAATGTGTGTATAAATATGTGCGAGACATATTCATTATCCTCCACAATCCAAGGAAAACAATAACTTGAAAGTGGTTTCGAAAGAAAAAAATAAAATAAAATCAAACAAAATCCGAAATTCATGGAAATGGAAAACGCAGTAGCAAAACAGAGTATACCTCTTCTCACTCCCTATAAGATGGGAAGATTCAATCTTTCTCATAGGTAATATTTTTTTTTTAACTTACTTTGTCGTTTTGATGACTTGTGCTGCTCCTTCAAGATAACAAAAGCTTGATTCGTTTTGTTTCTATATATATAGGGTTGTTCTGGCGCCACTGACGAGACAGAGATCGTACGGAAACGTTCCTCAGCCTCACGCTGCAATTTATTACTCTCAGAGAACCACTCCAGGAGGTTTTCTCATCACTGAAGCCACTGGAGTTTCAGATACAGCTCAAGGGTAACTTAAATATTCTTCCTTTTTCTTGATTAAATGTTACGTTTTTATTTATTTCTGTGGGTCTTTGATTCTGATCCTACCACATTTGTGTGATTTGTTGATCTTCAAAGGTATCAAGATACTCCTGGGATATGGACTAAAGAGCATGTGGAGGCATGGAAACCAATCGTTGATGCTGTTCATGCCAAAGGTGGTGTCTTCTTCTGTCAGATCTGGCATGTTGGCCGTGTTTCTAACCGAGGGTTCCAGCCAAATGGACAAGCTCCTATCTCTTGTTCGGCTAAGCCATTGATGCCTCAAATCCGCTCTAACGGTATTGACGAAGCCATGTTTACTCCTCCAAGACGGCTAGACATCGAAGAAATCCCCGGCATTGTCAACGATTTTAGGCTTGCAGCAAGAAATGCTATGGAAGCTGGTAAGTGAATCTTGATTTGGGAATAATTCAAGAAGCTGAATAAATCATTTCAAGATTCTTATCTTTTGAATGTTTTTTTTTTGTTATTGCAGGCTTTGATGGAGTTGAGATTCATGGAGCTAATGGCTATCTGATCGACCAGTTCATGAAAGATACGGTGAATGATAGAACTGATGAGTACGGTGGATCATTGGAAAAACGTTGCAGATTCGCTTTAGAAATAGTTGATGCAGTGGCTAAGGAGATCGGACCAGACCGTGTTGGTATCAGGCTCTCTCCGTTTGCTGACTACATGGAATCCGGAGACACTAATCCAGGAGCATTGGGGCTTTACATGGCGGAATCTCTGAACAAATACGGAATCCTCTACTGTCATGTGATTGAAGCCAGAATGAAAACAATGGGGGAAGTACATGCATGTCCTCACACGTTAATTCCTATGAGGAAAGCCTTTAAGGGTACTTTTATCTCTGCAGGAGGTTTCACGAGGGAAGATGGGAATGAGGCCGTGTCAAAGGGAAGAACCGATCTCGTGGCTTATGGTAGATGGTTTCTGGCCAACCCTGATCTGCCAAAGAGGTTCCAAGTTGATGCACCGCTCAATAAATATGATAGACCAACGTTTTACACTTCTGATCCTGTCGTGGGTTATACCGATTACCCTTTTCTTGAATCAACAGTAGCTTAAAATTGTTATCAACAATCTTGTGTGTTTCCCTTTTTATTGTAGTAAGTTTCTGGCATTTCTTCTTTATGCTTGAGGTCATTATAGTTTTACAATAATAGTTCTTCTTGAATTTCTAAATTAGGAACTTATCCCGCAGTGGGGAATCGGTTATCTACCTCATACAATAACCAGAAAATAAGATTTAAAAAAAGTCCAAAGCAAACTAGGAAGCATCCTCTATGTATAATTTAGACAACAACATTATTTTGTCTCTCTCCTTAACTAACCTCTCTCACTTCTTTTCTAAATGTTTAGACTAGAATCAGGAAGATGAATCGCGTTTTTTCTGCAGCAGACAATACATAACAAGCCTGCGAGTGTTTTAAGCTCCAGAGTAGACATGTGAATGTTCAGAGAATCTTGAAGAGTCTCTTCAGTTTCAAAATGAGCTCCCATTTCTCTGGAGACATTTCATTCTGCATTTGTTATGTTTTTTTTTTTGTTTTTGGTCAGAACGATGATGATGATGATTTATAGAAAACGCAGAATGGGAAATAACTTATCTTATCCTCCGCTTACCTTGTAGTTTTCTTTGAGTATGTCGATAGATCTCCTCGAAATGTGACTCACAAGCTCATCTTTCTTGTCAAAGTGCCTTCCAAACGTCTTCTGTTCTTCACGATTTGAAGCAACAATCTGTGTTATACCACCAGAGGAGAAAAGCATCTTCATTACAAGGTGAATGCATCAAGTTGAAACTTCAGCAACCATAAGTACTCTCTTTTGTCTCTCTCTGTAAACAAAAGTTGTTATTACCTTAATCGCCACCTCGTCGCCTTTCTCTGCATAGTCAACAGGCTTGTGGTTCTTCTCAATAGAGGCAATGCGGCCAATATCTATAAACTCTCTGCTGGGGACACAAATGGGGGTTCCGATCTAAAAACCAAGACGAATGTTAAAAAGAATGAGAATCCTCCAATGACTCGTATTGTGCAAGTTACCGAGAGAATATAGAAGAGTAAGAATAGGATACCTTAAGTATACCGTCGACGACCTTAACTCCAAGCACTATTGGGTCTTTCTTATTGAACTCACGTAGAATGTTAAGGATACATGGGAAGACTACTTCATCGGCTGATTCCTTCTTTTTCTCCTCTTTGATTTTCTCAATGTAATCCTTATATAGATCGAATAGATGATAGATGATATCAGCGCAGAAGATTTTAACTCCCATATCGTCAGCAAGTTCACGAGCCTCTGTAGTCACTTTGACGTCAAAAGCCAAAATTATAGCATCTTCTTTTTTCTTCTCGAGCATCACTCCAGCCTTCATTATATCCTTCTTATGCACAGGCCCTATGCCAATACCACTGACTGGTATCCTTACAGCTGGGGACTTCAAGAATTCAAGCAATGCTTCTAATGACCCTAGTGTAGACGCTTGTACATAAACTCCTTCACCACTTTTTTCAATTCTGCTCATAACTGACTCCATATCTTCCATAACCGAATTCTTAATTGCATCCATGTCATCATCAGGTCCAACCACATGCAGGCAAGTACCAGCAACTGCGTGTTCAAGTCCCTGAGCAGTAATCTTGATGCTCTGTGCAGCCTTTATTTTTTTGTGATGCAGATAAGTACCCTTCACTCTTGACTCCTTCATTGGATGAGGAGTCAGTAATGCTCTAATCGTTGTGACAATAGGTCCCTGAAATATGAGGAAGACATAAGATCACTATACTAAGATCTATAAATACCCAAGTGCATTACTTGTTTGGATTTAGAAAATAAAGTTTTTACTAGCCTGTAGCCCACAAACGACGATTTGATCACCTTCATGGAGTTCACCGTTTACCAACACAACATCAATTGTTGTACCATGGCCTTCAATAACTTTGACCTCAAGGACAGTACACTATTCAAAAATTTCAAGAAAGGATCAGAATCCTCATGCTGAAGTAATGCAGAAACAAGTGTTATTTTAAAAGAGATAGGGGAGAGACCTCCACTTTGTCAACATATGTAAGTTTCTTAACCATTGTTTTCTGAGCATATTGAACCAAAAACAGCAAGAGATCTGGGATCCCTTCCCCACTGCAAATATCAAGAACCAACTATCTTAGCAAGAGATCTGTTACGCTGTACATTAGAAACAAATAAGCAGAGATACATACCTAATAGCACTAGTGGGAACAATACTGAGACATTCTCCCTTTTCTTTATTCTTGTAATAAAGCTCAGTGTTGAGTCCTTGATCCTGGAACTGGGTTTTAATCTGGGAACACCAGTGAAACAACAAAACTTGAACGATATGTAAACCAAAGTGATAGCTCAAATCATACATAAGAAACTCTAGATGTATGACTTACCTCAGCGAGCTTCTTGTTAAATAATTCTTTAACAGCTTTAGTTTGCTGTCTAATTGCCTTCACGAAAGGAGCATTCTTGCATGTTTTCCATCCATAAATCCTATCCACCTGGAAGTTGTAAGAATTTTATTTCCTATCTAAATAAGTTTCTCCCACTTTGTACTAAAAACATAGAACAAAGACCCCATCCAAACAGAATGACAAGCAGTCTCACCTTATTCAATGCAACAATGAACTCTGTATTCCTCATTCTCAAGAGATTTAGAGATTCTATTGTTTGCGGCTGTAACCGATGCGTTATGTCAACCACCAAAATGGCAATGTCACACAAACTTGAACCTCTAGACCGCAGATTCGTGAAGGACTCATGGCCAGGTGTATCGATAACCAATACACCGGGCACATTAAGTTGTGCATCAGCTCTCAGTTCCATAGTCCTCTCTCGGATGTTTTCCGCAGGTAAATAAGTTGCACCAATCTGCTGAGTAATACCTCCAGCCTCACCTTCCTGTACATTTGTTCCTCTGATGCAATCCAACAGCTTTGTTTTACCAGCATCGACATGACCCATGATACAGCAAATAATAGAACGGAGATTTTCTCCACCTTCTTCTATAACTTCACTCGAAGCTAAACCTTTACCCTTCTTAGCACGTTTTGTCTGCTTAGCATCTTCCACTTCATGCACAGCTTTTACAGCAGCTGTTGTTGGCTTGCCCATACCTGCTGGTTTTTCAGCTTCAGGGTCTGTGTAGAAATTCAAAAGATAAAACTAAAAACAGACATTAGATGAAACACTAGGAAGAAGAACAAAGAACTACATTTCATACTAACATGAATCATGTGCATTTTGATACAGCATCCTTTAATTCTTTCTTAACCACAGGCTGAGCTTCTTCCTCTTCATCATCAAAATCACCTTTGATGTTAAGATCAACATTATCCCAAATTTTTGCATCCCATTCATCTTCTTCATCATCTTCCCTAGCCCCATTCTCCTGAGGAGGTCCTGATTTCTCATCTGAGTTTAATGATTCTACTAAATCAATCTTTTCAGTGTCTGCTAAAGTATCTGGTGCACCTGCATGGTGCTCTGTTGGCTCTACCTCATCTTCCACCTGGACAGAAGTGTCATTGCCTTTCTGGCGAGATGATTTTTTCTTGTTGGCATAAATGGGACGCTTTGAAGAAGTAGCGTCACCATCATTATCTGCAACAGGAAGACCTCCACCAGCAGCCAGGAGCTGATTCTTAAAAGCCTCCCTCTTCTGAGCTTCAGCCTTTTGCTTTGCAGTTAGAAGCTTGCCCTCTTGCTTCTTCCTCAAGAGTTTCTCCTTTTCCTTTTCCTTTCTCTTACGCTTAGCCTCCTCAGCTTGAGCCTCAAGCTCTTCCTGCCTGCGGCGCTCCTCTTCCTCCTTTCTCAATTTCTCTTCTTCTTCCTTCTTTTTTCGCTCTTCGGCTTCTTGCATCCGTGCAAGAGCCTCTTGCATCTCTCTAACATGTTTGGGAATTTTTTTCTCTGCTGCTTTACCCTTTGCATCCTTCTTCTTCGGCTGTTGTGCCTCAGTTACTGATTCTTCTTGTTTTTCCTCCTTAGCCTCTACATAAGAGGTTGCTGCTTTTTTTTCCTTCTCTTTCTCCTTCTTCTTTTTCTTTTTCTTCGCTGCAGCACTCTCAACAGTCTCTTCTTTTCCTTCCTTCTCACCAGCATTCTGTACCGGTGCAACTGGCCCAGGCTGAGCTTGAACTCTCTCTTCTCCAGGGGTGGATGAAGCAGCAGCAGGGGTTTCTCCAAGTTCTGCAAGAAGTTTGTCCAAATCATCCTCTTCCTCTACTGTCCTACCACTCTTATTCTTCTTCTTTTTCTTATTCTTTCCAGTTTCTACAACAGGAGTTTTAGCTAGACCACTTTCGTCTGCAACTGAGTCATCGCCTAATGAGGCCAAGACACTTCTGCCCTTCTGTTTAGAAGATTTCTTCTTACCCGAAAACGTGATTTCACCGGGAGAGCCTTCTTCCTCATCTCCATCAACTTCTTCGCTATCATCACCTCCAAGGATATCAAAAGCTAAAACCGCAAAGCCGTTTTTACCCTTCTTCTTCTTCTTCTTCGCAGCGATAACAACTTTCTCTTCCTCAGTATTTATTGAGTACTCATGATCTTCATCAATTTTAACAGCCTTCTTCTTAGATTTAGTTGCACCAACAACGAGAGATGACGCAGCAGGTTTCTGCTCATCATCATCATCTCCACCACGAGCACTCGGCTTCTTCCGACCCATTTGATTTATTTCGCGCACGATATTGAATCGGTTGTGATGACATCTTTTTATATATGGCATTACTGAATCGGTTGAATATATGGCATTACTTTTAGTTCATGCATCTTTTAATTTATTATTATTTTTAATAAAAAAATATATCCTTTAATAATTCTAAAATCATTTATAACCCTAATATCTTATTAGATTTAGTATTTGGTAAATTAAAACCATTCAAAAGCTAGAATGAAATCTAGATTATTAGAAGATTTCATTCTACTAAAAGATTTCATTTTAATTAATGTTTATTAGAATGAAATCTCCCCTTATTAGAAGATTTCATTCTACTAAAAGAATCCAAAATAATTTGAATTAAAATCATTTTAGGAATTTACTTTAATTAATTTTAATTCATTTTAATTAATGTTTTAATTAATTAATCATTTTTTTTTGTTTTTAATTAATCATTCTACACAAACAATTTCATTTTAATTAATGTTTTATAGAATGAAATCTACTCTTATTAGAAGATTTCATTCTACTAAAAGAATCCAAAATAATTTGGAATAATCTAAGAAAACAATTCATAGGTAAAACTATCTTCCAAATTGTTTTTTTTAACATATAATTTTTTTTTTTAATTTTTAAATATATTAATTTTTAATTTTTTTTTTAACATATAATTTTTTTTATAATTCATAGGTAGTTATTTTTTTTTTCATATAAAAAATTAAATGCCGATCAATGCCGGTCAATGCTAGTCAACACTGAATTCTGGCGAACAAAGCACCAGAACTTGATGGTTATGATATTATACACAGAATTCATGTTTGTTCATGCATATCATTACGTGAGGATAATAGTTCATGTAGTTAATAAGATATTTATATTGTTTGCATGTGTTGCCATGTGTTGTAATTCACAATCATTATTTTTCCTATAAAATTTCTTAATTTAAACTTATATAATTGTTTGGAATTTGATTATTAAGATTTCATTCCAAAAAAATCAAGAATAATTTGGAGAATAATTTAAGAAAACAATTCATAGTTAAAACTTAAAAATGTCTTCCAGTTTTTATTTTTAAATTGTTATTTTTAAAAATATTTTACCTTAGTTTTTTTAAAATATTAATTAATATATTGAAAACAGTAATTAAACAAAATTTACATTATAAAATATAAAATTATCGGTGTAGTTTTACTGTTTTAGTGTAACATCTATTAAAGATATGTTCATGTGCTTTCAACATTAATAATTTTCTTCTAACAAATCCCAAATTCACATTGGATCCCCCAAAACAAAAGAAAAAACAACGAAAATTTTACATACATGGCACACAACTGCAATATCAAATATGCTAAGACTGCATGTTACATATAATTTACAAAAGGGTTTTGAATAAGCAAGAAACCGCTACAGTACCTCTGATCTCACCTGAATCAATCATAGCCAGTCGAGGAGTGCTTCCCTGCGCCAGGAGGTGGTGCTGGTCTTGGGAAGTAATAGTTGAATTGTTCATCTCCTAGTTTGATTTCTTCCACGTAGGGGCTATGTGGTTCCTATTAGATTACCAAACAAGAAAACAGTTAACTAGTTTCGATTTGAACTGTTTATGAGATTGTGACTGATTCAGAGTGTTTCTACTAAACAACACAAGCATGAATGTTATGTCTATCTAACACAATTCAGACAAAGAAGATTTATCCATCGTTGAAGATGGAGAGTGATGAGTTTGGTGAAATGGAAAGATCAAAGATAAGCAAAAGGTTCATGTGAAATGATACCTGAGGACCAGAGGTGGAGTGAGATGCTTCACTGGATTTTGGTGATGTAGAGGTATCATGGTCGTGACCCCTTCCATTTCCGTTTAGTTTTTGAGGTTCATTATTTTCTAAAGGATCACTTTCACTAGCTGTTTTGGCTCTCTGTATGAATGCTTTAGGTTAGTCTTGTATCTTAATTCCCAAATCACACTCTAACAACCCGCCAGACTATAAGAAGGAAATGAAACCAGATATTACCTGGAAGATCCTCCCCAGAGTTTTTAACCCTCTTGCTCTTGTACGAAGCTCCTCTCTTTTGGCTTCTGGATCTTGAAGAACCTGAACAAAAAGATTCATAGATAAGTTTAACAAACCAGAGAAACTAAACAAAGAGAGGTCAGATGTGAACATGAGTATTGGTTAAGCTAAACAAACCAGCTGACAAACACGACAAAGAGTGGCTTCGATATCCGCAACATTGAGCTTCCACAGTGAATCAATCATCACTCTTTTATGGGTTTGAAGGTATTCCTCAAGTTCCTCCTCAGTATAATTTCCTTCAGTATTTAGCTGCCTTTTCATTTCCTCCTGCAACTGGAACAAAGCATATGCGCCTACAATGACAATAAGCAGCCACGAAAAGAAAACAAAATCACTACATGCCTTGCTTCCTAAGAGAGAAGAACAGATTCTAGAGAATCTAACAAAGAACGTTCTTAATTAGTTACTTCTTTTATCTAACCTGTTGCAGCTGTTATTTGAGATTTGATGAAATGACCTTTGTTCCTAAACCATTCAGCAACGAATGGTACTCCGAGATATATAGCTTTCTTCCCCAACTCTTTTGCTGCTTGTCTTACATATATATACCCAATTGTATTCAACATATCCACACCATAAGCTGAAGAATATCAAAGTAGAAGGGGGAGCGGGTGAGACTCAATTCAGCATAGAGATGGCATTGATTGAAAGAGAAAGCAAAAGTGCATAACTACAGAACACGGAACACTCTACAGAATATATTACCTGCATTTGAGAGTCTAGCTACTTCAGCTTCAGCTTTACTGACAAATTCGTCTTTGTTTATCACATATTCGTAGAGTCGGTCTTTGAGAACCTCAGAGAGCTTGTCTTCTCTTTCTTTCTGGACAATCTGAAACAAAACACAATCTACAATTTTAGCAAATTTTGTACAAGGAGGACTTGGTTTTGAGCAGGGGACACTAATAAATCCAAAACTTACCCTCATTTTTTCTTGAATCTTTTTGGTATCAAACTCATCCCCTTCAGTGAAGATATCAAGTGAAGCCATTGATGCCATAGCAAGCTGTCCTATGTACCCTTCGAAAAGTTCACTACCAAAAAGCATTGCAAATATTGCAGCAGGATCGATGATTGCATCACTTGAAAAAAAAAGAACAAAAAACAAGTAAGCACCAATGAAAAAAGTCGCAACACTTTTCGCACCCATGTCAGTAAACTCAGCAAGAAAAAAAGACTAACGTAGAGATCCCTGACTTGCCACAAGCATCATAAGCTTGGCGTTGTCCTGAATCACTTAGCACTTGATAGGCCTCTCCCAACACCTGAATAACAAGTTACTGTTTGAAAAAAAAATCTAGCCAAAACATCCAAAACAAGCAGATGATAAGAGAGAATACAACTCTCAAGACACATCTCCACTAGCCATGTAAACCATACATAGAAGAGATTAACAGGAACATCAATTCTCATTCTTGATATATATAGAACATGAACTTATTCCACTACCTCAGACATGATCCTAAAAATCCAAGAATTTTGGAGATAAAAATTGGTACTAATGATTTTACAAAAACAACAAAGCTAATCACCAAAGTAAGTAAGTTTTTACTGAATCTGATTGGAATTTGTTAAAAGCTCAATCTTTTTTGGAAATCTAAAGTAACCTGAAAGTTTTGTGCAGCTTGAGGATCATCTGGGTTTTTATCTGGATGAACTTGGCGTGCCTGTGTATATAATAATAAACAAAACGACCCAACACAATCACTATACTCGAATTATTCAAACTCACCGGATCTAGATAAACAGAAGAAACCCATAATAATAAAAATTGAACCTTTATGTAGTAAGCTTTCTTGATCTCAGCTTCAGTAGCAGTTGGGCTAACGCCAAGCACATCGTAGTACTCCGTTTCCTTCACCATCTATAAAAAAAAAAACCCTCTTTCTCTGATGAGCAAATCTCTCTTCTCTTGTTTTTAGTCCGACGCCGGCGACGAGATTTCAAAATCAACCGCAAGAAGCTTTTTTTTTTTT
>NC_025693.1:30933146-30956724 GCF_000633955.1 Camelina sativa
AGGGGACACTAATAAATCCAAAACTTACCCTCATTTTTTCTTGAATCTTTTTGGTATCAAACTCATCCCCTTCAGTGAAGATATCAAGTGAAGCCATTGATGCCATAGCAAGCTGTCCTATGTACCCTTCAAAAAGTTCACTACCAAAAAGCATTGCAAATATTGCAGCAGGATCGATGATTGCATCACTTGAAAAAAAAAGAACAAAAAACAAGTAAGCACCAATGAAAAAAGTCGCAACACTTTTCGCACCCATGTCAGTAAACTCAGCAAGAAAAAAAGACTAACGTAGAGATCCCTGACTTGCCACAAGCATCATAAGCTTGGCGTTGTCCTGAATCACTTAGCACTTGATAGGCCTCTCCCAACACCTGAATAACAAGTTACTGTTTGAAAAAAAAATCTAGCCAAAACATCCAAAACAAGCAGATGATAAGAGAGAATACAACTCTCAAGACACATCTCCACTAGCCATGTAAACCATACATAGAAGAGATTAACAGGAACATCAATTCTCATTCTTGATATATATAGAACATGAACTTATTCCACTACCTCAGACATGATCCTAAAAATCCAAGAATTTTGGAGATAAAAATTGGTACTAATGATTTTACAAAAACAACAAAGCTAATCACCAAAGTAAGTAAGTTTTTACTGAATCTGATTGGAATTTGTTAAAAGCTCAATCTTTTTTGGAAATCTAAAGTAACCTGAAAGTTTTGTGCAGCTTGAGGATCATCTGGGTTTTTATCTGGATGAACTTGGCGTGCCTGTGTATATAATAATAAACAAAACGACCCAACACAATCACTATACTCGAATTATTCAAACTCACCGGATCTAGATAAACAGAAGAAACCCATAATAATAAAAATTGAACCTTTATGTAGTAAGCTTTCTTGATCTCAGCTTCAGTAGCAGTTGGGCTAACGCCAAGCACATCGTAGTACTCCGTTTCCTTCACCATCTATAAAAAAAAAAACCCTCTTTCTCTGATGAGCAAATCTCTCTTCTCTTGTTTTTAGTCCGACGCCGGCGACGAGATTTCAAAATCAACCGCAAGAAGCTTTTTTTTTTTTTTGGCTCTCTCCTCTATTTCAACTCAGTTACGCTGAGTCAGATGGGTCAAAACTAGAAAAAGTCTCAAACTTTTACTTTGAATGGTGCTGAGAGTGGGGTGACTTGTGAAATTGACAATGAAGAGTGAAGACCAAACCATTTATATATATATTTTTTTTCTCCACGCGGTTTTTTTTTTTGTAAGCTTCTCATTGGCCCTTTTTTCCTTTTTTTTTCTCCGTAGATTCTATTTTTTTTCATAAATCATTATTATTATTTTATTTTATTTGGCAACAAAGCAGTTAATAAACAAAATAACTTACAGATGAAGGAAAAAAAATTTATATAAGTCACATTTATTAATTTATTATAAATAAAGAGGATGAACGTACGACAATAGAAATGTAATTACGACCAATCCCAGAACATTATTATTATATAGCATAAATAAAGATTAATTATGGACAATAGAAATGAAAACTTAACAATCCCAATAAAAGTAAGCTTAATAATTATGGCTAGTACTTAGAGAATATTTTAATCCCAATGAATGGACCAACGCTTGTTCTTCAGACAGGCAGAGGATTATGGAACATAATCCAAGAATGTATGAACGAGAACGAAACGGTTCTCATCATGACCTCGACCCAAAAGTTGAACCACAGATCTTCTCAATGTTTGCCTACTCATATTGTAAAAGATCACAGTGACTGACCCCTCTGTCGTGACCTTACTTGGTGAGAAAACAAGCTCGCCTGTTCTTGTGGTACCTTGGAAGCAATCGTAGTAACATAGTTCATTAGCAGGACCTCTAGCGTAGTCTCTCCAGTTAGGAATCAGTATGCGTCGCCGTTCTTCGAAAACCGGCCAAATTTCAACGTACGCATCGCCGTTTGGCTTATAAACGAAACCTTTTTTGTCGTCAACCAACACAATTTTCTTTTTGTAATTGACAAGTCTCCAGCCACCTAAATTGGTCAGATCGACTCCGTCAGGTGATGGAATGGGTTTAAATTCTTCAGAGCTGACGTTGAAGCTCATAATGTCATTCTTGGTGTGAGTATCATCATACTTGCAATGAGCTAGGTAGTACAAAGTTCCTCTGTCGTCAAATACTCCATGATGACTAACCGAAGTATGAGGAACTTTGCATTCGATTCTTCTTCACCCGGCCGTCCCACCGTCAAAACCTCATATGTTTGGTCCCATAAATTTTCGATATTGGACTTTATACATAACACCTTGAATGCATCATTTATTTCATCGTATCCGAAATTAGTTTCCATCAACGTTTTTTCATCCGCTTGGATTCTTGCTAAACGCCGACAAGTGTTCGTAGCCTGATTGTAAATCGAATGCCAATAGTCTTTACGTTCTTTTACTTCATTAAAACAGATCAAACCTCGGACGGGTGGAGAAGCAATAAAAAATCCTCCACTGAAGCTGATCTGTTTTTGAACGGACGACAACAGAGGTTCCTCCTCTTGATTTATAGAGTGAAAGAACATACGGCTTTTTTTAGGTGTTCCTAAGTCGTAGTCGTTGGTGACGAGTAACACTTGGGGCCTTGTTTCTATCTTTCTGGCCAAACTACTTTCGAAACTTGTTCCCTCCATTTTTTTTCTTTCTTCTTCTTGTTTTTCTCTAGCGAAGCTAATGATATTTTGTTTGTGTTATGAGACTGATGAGGGATGATAACACACCAAATTTATAGAAAATGATCAGAGAGGTGATGACTTGTTGAGTCTCAAAACACGTTAAACAATTGCGTATAACGTTAGCTGATCAATTAGTAGTATGGAGATTATTGGACGTCAACCATCAAAGTACTGACAGATTTTATTTCCTCTTATGTTTTAGTTCTTCAATTATAAATGAATACCGCGTCAAAAGATATGGATATTTGTAAAAGGTGAAAACTTGTTTACCTCTTTGTATAGAGAGTTGTTTACAAGAAAAATGCATTCACACGTTAAAACTCACTCATTTTTATGAGTAATTTAGCAGAGAGATTTGGTGCCAAGGTTTTCTTTCGTAGTACACATGATATATCTACTCATCTACCTCAAAATCAATTTATACATAGAAACACGTTTTTATATATCTTTTAAAAAGTTCTTATAGTTTTCACTTTAATTAATTCTTTGTAAAAATTGTTGAAAAGTTAGGTTTAAAACCATAGAAGATTAATTGTATGCTTTATGTGAGGATTTAGAATTTTAATAAGAATATATAAATTTCATTGCATGGGATGTTTACGTGGTCCGAGTACGTACCCCAACAAAAGATATGCTAACTCTCCAAGATAACCATAAAATTTAACAGCTTAGTATAGTCATAAATTGTTGGTTTTAAAACTTATAAATCAATTTCTTATTTAGTACTGTATAATTTTGGAGTTTGGAATACAACACCGAGACCTTTCAGTATCTTTTCAAGCAGTGACATGAGACAATTTGCTTAAAGACCACGTATCATATAATTTACAAGACACCAAGTAACTTAGCCACAATACACGTTTTTTTTTTTCCTTAAGGTATTTTTTCGAAACTAGTTTCCATCATTTTTCTTTTTCTAATATATACATATATATATATATATTCTTGTGTTCTGAGACTATAACAAAGACGTGAAATTTATGAAAACAAATCTCAGAGTTTGTTACCAACGTTGTAATTAGTAGGTGACATTTCCTTTCAAAATATGGATTTAACTTTTTCGTCGAAGGTCTTCACTTTACCACTTCGTACGTAACAGAATAATGCAAGAAGAAAAATTGGGTTTTACACGTCAAAACTTACTCATGGTATGATACTATGATAACTAATTTAGCAGAAAGATTTAACTTAAACGAAAGGTCTTCTTTTCATCGTCCACATTTAATCATCTATTACAAAATCAATTTATATACCAACGCGTTTTAACTTTTTAAAAGTTTTCTTTCAGTTTTAACTTTAATTCTTTGTAAAAATTGTTGAAAGGGAGGTTTAAAGGTTGTATGCTTTGTACTATGTGAGAATTTAGAAATTTTTATGACTCGGAGCTAAGCCTTCGCCCTTCTCCTCCTCAGGGACTATGGGGGTATTCATCAATTTGAACAGCTTGCATCTTAGGTTTAGCACCAATGAACAGGTCGAAACTCGAGAGTAAAAGAGAGAATTGTGGTATAACCGTTAATTTGTACGACGTCTATTATATAAGTAGGTAGATGAATAAATCAGTAATTATTATTATAGTTAATATATAGTACTAGGAGATATCCCGTGCTTAAAGCACGGGTCAACATTTTAAAAAAAAATTATAATATAATAATAAAAGTTGTTGTTATATTTTTAAAAAAATATTATTTTGTTTGAAATAATATTTATTATTAATTATTCTGTAAATCTGTTAGTCTATTTGAATACTTATTATTTTAGAATATTATAGTATTTTATTTTTTGACGTATTATTTCAGTTTTCTATTGTTTGTTTGTTGTATTTGCAGCATTATTTTGTGAAATATAAAATAGTAATTTTATTATTATAATTGTGAGAAACTAAAAATTATAATTTATCATCTATATAAATTTAGTTTTACCAACCCGCCAATGTGGAAATTAAAACACACATTTTTCATAGATTGAGTGATATATCTTCGTTTTTAAAAATTCAAATCACAACATATGCAGAAAAAATTCTGCATTTTATTAATGATAAGTATTATATGAAAATTCCAAACAATTTGTAAATAAAATAAAATAAAGATGATAGGAGAATCATAATTTGAAATCTTCAAATTTAGTTATTAAATATAATTATATTGTATACTTGGATATAAAATCTTAGTTTTTAAAACTGATTGGTTTCTATTTTTTTTTTAAAAAAATATTTACTAATTTTGTCCATAATTTATTAGAGAGAGAATTTTTTTTTATTTTTTTAGATTTTTTAATATTTGATCTGTGAGTTTTATTTTTTATTTTTAGTTAATTATATTTATTTAAATTAATTAATTAAGCTTAATTAAAAATTTCTAATGGCAATTGAATGTAATTTTTTACACATTTAAGGTTAGTTTTATATTTGTACTTCCCAATTAATATAGTAGGATATGTTTTACAATTGATTATAAAATATATCAAATTTTGAAAAATTGTATATATATGAATAGACTATGTAAATTGAATAAGAATTATACAGTAAACAATTTCAAAAATTTAAGATTAAATTAATAAAAAACAGATCTCATATTTAATAATATCATTGTTTATATACATTTAAATGTATGCCATCAAAAGATGATTTTCTATATAGTTGTCTTTCAATTCAATAAAATATCCTTTTTTAACAATTAGATACTTAACATATTTCTTTCTCAATCTTTTTTTTTTTTGTTAAAACATGTATTCTTTAGCATTTTAAATAAAACTAAATTATCTTCACATTTTTTAAGAAGTTAGATTATTATGTTAATACTACATTAACTTACTTTTGAGCATATTTAATATTATCAATTTAAATTATTTTTAGAATAAAATATATCCAGATCTCAACCTTAACAAAATATTTTTGAATCACAGTTAATTACTACCCTTTTTCCTCGAATCAATGGCTTAAAACTGTAATCAATAATCATAATGACTTGTAATTCCAAGACTGATCAGAACCATCCGAGTTAGTTTAGCGGGGTTTTGAAGCTCATTCTTATCAGGGTTCCAAGAGCTTAACCTGGTCATCGTTCCCTGCTTCCACAGGTTTGGTCTTTGTGTCCTGTGGCTTGATGGGAGTGCAAGCAATGTTCTTTATTACACTAGAGTATAGATCAAACTCTGCCTTGAGTTTATTACAGCTTGCTTGTATCCATTTCTCCGCCACACTTGTTGCTACACTGTCTTGGCTATCTCTCTCATGCTCTTCAATGGCTGGCCTTATCTCATCGTACAATGACGAGAGCCGTACTGCTGCGTCCTTCTTCACCTCCTGGGGGAGTGCAAGCAACAATTTGCCAAACACATAATCAATACCTTGTTTAGTTTGTAGCTATATTAGCTTGAAAAAGTCTTTAATACCTCGTATTTGAGAATTTCATCTTGAGCTTCTTTGGTTGCTAGTAGCTGAACCACATTGGCTATGTCAACGTGCTTCTGAGCGACATTCTTTGTCTTTCCACCTGACAACGACGGCCTGCCTCTTTTCTTTGGAAGAGACTCCGACTTAATCTTGTAAACGTTGCCGCGAACCCGTGATACAATTGCTGTATTATTCTGCGATGAATCTAGTTGTGAATCTTGTGAGAGCAGCTTCACATCTTCAGCTGTTTCGGTTTTAACAGTCTCCGTGACAACATCTTCCTCCATAGGAGTTGAATCCGATTGCTGAACAATCAGAGCAGTAGACTCCAATTGGTTCTCTGTCGAGATATCTTTCTCTTTCTCTTCATTTGTGTTGGACTCTTCATTCTTAGAGGGCTCAGATGTAAGCTCGTCCTCTGCAGAATCATAGACTGGAATTTTATCAACTGAATACCTGGAGACAAAAGAATAGAGATGGGCTTAAGTATCAAAATCCTTTCTCACACGATCTGTGACCATCTCTATGCATCAAAACATAAGTGAAAAGGACATTACCGATCGTCACCATCCTCCCATACATATGTATCCTCCTGCAATGGGTAGAAAGGTATAATATTAGGTATAGACCAGTATGATAAATATCATTTCTCCGTATTTTTGACAAATGATACAATTAGGATGATAAAGTGAGGTCTTGCCTGAAAGCCACGAGACTTGGCTCCAAGAAATCCAGAACATGCGACTGCACCACAGAGACAACGGACTTTCGCACCACCGTACCATTCAAAATTGTAGTCGTAAGCCAATTCAGTCCGGGGAGAGATGCTCTCTTTTGCAAATATTCCAACCCTAACTTCTCCCAGTACATTCCACTTCCTCGTCTCACAATTTGGTCTACTGCGGGAAAATAGAGAAAGAAACAATAAGGAACGTTTTCACAGATATGAATTTCTTTGAAGCATGTAAAAAAGTCAGTTGTTTGGTTTACCATGAATGATTTATAAACCTAGCAAGACTTCCTTTCTTAGTGGCGTCAATAGCCTCAGATGCATTGAGAGATATAAGGTATGCATCCTTGACACCTGCCCACGTAACACAATTTTGACATCACCTAACGTCACCTACAGCATTACAACATTCTCATCATCTCCGTAAAGTTTCTACTCACCATGAGTTTCATAAGTTTGAGCCCTACGCTTTGCTTCTTTCCATGATATTACTTCGCCACAGTACTCAATTATAAACTGTCCCGCCTGAATCATAGCATCAAATACAACCAGTCGTTTGATCAAACCCAACTAAATATTTACTTCAGAAAAGAATACATCAGCCATCTAATATGCCCGTTTGATCAAAGAAGTGTGAGTGAAAATTTCATAAACCTTAGTAAAAGAGTATCAGAAATATTAAAGACACACACAATAAGAAGCTTGAGTCCTCACCTTGATGTCTTCAAGAGCCACTAGTCCCCACCCACGACCTTCGGACTTAATCAACTTTGTTTTGGCGTATTCACATTTTTGGAACTTCTGTGACCAGCAAAGCATGCAAAAGTACTAAGTAACATACATCTAACTGAATAAGTTCTATGTAAGCCCACAATAGTTCAAATAAGAACATCACCAAGCTAGAATGAATGACACTAGAAATTTACAGTAAGATCAACCCTTGTGCTCTAAACATGAAAACATAGAAGAAGAAGAAGAAGCAAAACGCTTTAAACAAATTAACCTGATTCTTGCAATAGACACCACAAGGGCAGTATCCAGGAGTACATTCAGTGTTAGTAATCACATTCAGACATCTCTCACCACAAGCACTGTCAGGGTCTCCAAAATCAAACTTGCATTCACAGATTGAAATATCTTCTTCCTTCTGTTTCTTGTGCCTACATACAGAGAGGCATTGAAATAAATATGTACTTAACAACAACAACAACAACTCATATTGAGAAGATAACCAAAAAAAACAAAAAGCCACACACGCATCAAAAAGAAAGGTTCTTACTTTCGATATGAGAAGTCATTCTGATAAATGTGTTCATATTGTGGCAGCTCATCTCCTTCTTGATCCTTTTTTTACACAAACAACGCATACCAAACAGATAAATATGTAATTAAAAAAAAAAAAAAGCTACAAAAACCAAATCGAAATCTCAGTCATAGAACTTACAGGATCACAAGAAAATTGCATTTTTTTTTTGTTTTGTCAAAGATTCTCCCAATTTATCTACAGAAAGAGAGACGATTTAGGTTTTAATCAATCTCTGGGGATTAAAGATCGAACACGAACATTGGAAACAAAAAAGGAAGAAACTTTGCGTCTAGAAACAAAACGAAACGAAACCAAAGTATTTTATATTGGTGTATGAGCAAAACTGAAGAAGCTTACCTGAGAGAGAGAGAGAGAACGCGAGTCGACGACGACGATGAGCGACGAAGAAGACCAATAGACGGCGTTAAAGTTTTTGTTTCACGGCGTTAAAGATTAAAAAAAGAATTGTTTACCAAAAAAAAAAACATTATATTTTTCAGTTGTAATTTTTAATACTTTACACAATCAAAACTGAGAAGAAAAAAATATATATATATATACATAGCACTTTCAATTTTCCTAAAATTATAATATAGTAATAAAAATTATTGTTATATTCATTAAAAAATATATATATATATAGTATTATATTTTCTATACAAGAAGATAAAAATTTATAGAGAAAAAAAAAGATATATGTATAAATTAATGCTACAATGATTTTAATATCATTTTACAATAT
Source organism: Camelina sativa (assembly GCF_000633955.1). Lineage (NCBI taxonomy): Eukaryota > Viridiplantae > Streptophyta > Magnoliopsida > Brassicales > Brassicaceae > Camelina > Camelina sativa. The sequence goes on from NC_025693.1 coordinate 30,942,039, forward strand.
CATATATAAGTTATTTTTTTGTATTAATCATTATAAGTTTTGAGGAAATTCTTTAACAAATGTTACAATCTGTTTAATATTAGATATAGTTAAACATATCTTGTGACTAAATTAGTTTATGGCATACATATATCACATTCTATTTAATATTAGGTATCACACATGTCATGATCTGATTTATATCAAAGTTGGGCCATTTGAGCGCATGTTAAGATCAAATTTGATTATAAAATACCACTTTTATATGTTGCTATGAGTATTTCCAACATTTGGATTATAATAAGATCATTATAACCCACACAAAATACATAAAAGAATTGTTAGTGAGAACAAGAACAAGTAACAGAAAATGCACTTGATGGTAGGGCTGGCGTTAACACTCTTTTTTATGTTCTGGGTGGCTGTTGGTCTTATCATATGGTGCGTCTGTAAACAGGGTACGTAAATCTTATAACAAAGTCATAATACCTTATTGATGATGTGTTAAGTGTAAATAAACTTATATTCTTCTTTAATAATTAGGTTTACTGAAGAATAAGCCGGCCAGCCCCCCTGCTGCGGCTAACCCCAATCCCCCTGCTGCGGCTAACCCCAACCCTCCTGCTGCGGCTAACCCCAACCCTATTGCTGCGGTTAACTCCAACCCTATGGCTGCGGCTAATCGCAACCCCATGACTGCGGCTAATCGCAACCCCATGACTGCGGCTAACCCCAACCCCAACCCTATGGCTATGGCTATGGCTAACCGCAACCCCATGACTATGGCTAACCCCAACTCCATGGCTTTGGTTAACCGTAACCCCATGACTGTGGCTAACACCAACTAAACATGAGACTTTTTGATGACATTTGTAAGGTTCAAATTTGTTTTTGATATAAAATTTAACTCTTTAGTTTAATTATAATATATTAGAACTATTGATATTATATATTTGTGAGATACCATTAGAGTATCTAGACTAATGTGGATGCTCTGACGGGAATTTGTATTTCTTTGAATAAACATATTTATAAAGTATAAGCGATAAGCATATGTATTGACGAAAAGTCTATCTCTGATTTATTGCTACAATGGTTTAAAATGTGTTTGGATAATGAATAAATCTCATCAATTCTTTACTGACATAGTTTTTTTTTTCTTCTTTTTACGGTGATTTTATTACTCAAATTCATCATATATTACAACTTTGGTTTTCTCGTATAAAAGAGTAACCGATCGAAAACAACCAGTAAAAAGTAAAAAACAAAACGGTTTAGTTATAGTTGAACAAAAAATCAATTGGTAAAAAATGAAAACCTTTCGTTACCGAGCTACAACAGACCGTAATCATAAAGAAATGGCTGACGAGCCATAAGTATTTCTTCAATAAGAGCTTTTACAAATTACTAGGTATTAGTATTACCCCCGCTATGCGGGGATGAATTGTATAATGTTTTGTTTGTTAATTATGTTTCCTAATTATTTAAGATTTTTTTTTTTAAAAAAAGAACAAAAAATAGACTAAAAAAGGTGAAGCTACATATTGGGAAACTACATATTTTTAACAAAATATATGATTTGAATAAAATGTTACATGTGAATACCATAATTTATATAAATGAATGTTCTGAACTCTTATAGAATATTCTTTTGTTCTCATTTTTTTAACTTTAGAAATTAAATACATACATAAAAAATTTAAATATATATGTTTATGCATTTTATGACTTCCTCCATCTAAATGCACTCTAATTAAGAATACTTGAAAATTGACTTATAATTCTAATATTGGTTTGACCAAAAATGTATAAATTTTCCTGATATATTATAGGGAAGAATGAGAAGAATAACTTAGCCAATGAAACTGTATCATAATTACAAAACATTCATTTGAAATTTGAAAGTAAAAATCTTAGAATATCATTTGTTATTAAATAAAGAGCTTAACGTTCTCATGTTCTCTCTTTTTTTTTCTTCTTTTCTTTACAAAAGTACATCTTCTACTAGATTAGGATCCGCGGTATACCGCGGGACAAAATTATTTATAACTAAAATATTTAAATTATAGGTTGTATTTGTTGGTTAAATATGTTATAATTATATAATAATTGTTAATTTTATGGATTAAACCATATAATACCGCAATATAATTTATTTATTTTACATAATATATATTTAATCATTTAATTAGATATGTCTATTCTCTGATACCGACAGTGTTAACAAAATAATGAAACGATGTTTTACCCGTGTAACACCGAACTAATGATATTTTTTAATTTATATAAATATCGATAATTAAACTCGTTCTGCTATATAACCCCGTCCCGAGATATTTTAACTCACACTATATCATCTTCATTTTTAATATTTATTATGTATCTACAGTATAATATTTATCATATTTAACTTTTTAAAAGTTTTAAATATTTATCATATTTAACTTTTTAAAAATATTTAAAATAAAGAACCAGAATAAACCAAATAAAAGTTTTTAAAGCTTGAATGTCTGATAAACCAAGCTTTCTACTCATTGTATTCGGAATCATTTTGGTCTTTTTTATAGTATGACTCTGAACCATTGCCCAATTTTTTAGATGATGTGAGATATTATACCCGTATTTTTTATTCATCTATTGAGTAATATATGTCCATTTTTAAAAATTTGTACTACATCATATGCAGGAAAAAATCACCATTTTTATTAACTAAATGTATTATAGAATACTTAAAGATAATTTAAATATAAATTCAAATAAAAATGAAAGGGAATCATCTATTTATGTTTGAATGAGGTAGAAAGATCTTTTTATTTTTTAAAATCCTACCTATAATTAATTTTGAAATTTTTGGTAACTAATATCAAAGTTAATGCATTGAATGCTAATTGTTTCCAAAATGAATATTTTGTCAAAAATTGCTGCAAAAATACTAGTATAGATGCATTACTTAGTACTTAATACATATCACTCTTTATTGTATTTATGTTTTTGTATTCTGATAATCAATATTTAGATCTAAACACAACTACATAAAAGGTTTTGTGTAGACCCTGTCATCACAATTTGTTGGGTTTACAATTTAGTTTAGTTTAGTTTTTTTTTTTTTGGAAAATATGTTGAGAAGATATACTTGTATACGGGGGAAAATGAATTCGAGTATGTCTTCCAATTCAATCTTGGCTCTTAGCCTCCAAGGTACGAACATGTTGCTTTCTTATTCTTTCACGCAGCTCCACATGTGACATGTGTAATAAAACTCATATCCTCATCTGCCTGAAATTACTGTGAATCAATAATAGTAACAAATGACCAAACGTGCTCTACCTTTAGTAGTGTATACCTTGATTTAAAAATTGATTACTTAGGAGAAAAAGTTATCAATTTAACGAATAAAGAACGAAGAACCTGCATTCGTGAACAACTGCAGATATGTTAGTCAAAACCAACATTTCTGTCTTTTTTATTGTGTTACGAAATGAATGTGTGGATCTCCATCAATGGCATCAAAAATCTAAAAGGTGAATGGCTGGGGAGGGTGTTGCACTTCTTTTTTTTTTTTTTTACTGGTTTAGATTTTAGTGGCTCTGTGGAGTTTTTTTGAAATGTATGTATGGTCGGTCGGCAAGGAGAATGATTATATAGGTTTGATTTTTGAGATTGTTAATGACTTGGAGGTAGTGGCCATTAAATTAGAGTTTTGAAGAAGACGAAGTGGAAAAGCTTTGAGGTTTCATAATTGTGGCTTTGAAAAGCTGAATCGATTGAGGTTGTTGTTTTTTTTTTTGATAAAATAATTGAGTGTCAATGACCTTCTTTTATTAGTAAGTAAAGTAATGTATGATAAAATTATATAAGAACAAATTATGTATGATCATATAATATTGCTACGATGGTTTGAGATGTGTTTGGATAATGGATAGAAGTGAACTCAACAATTATATATTGCGTATTTTTGTTTACTTTCACTAGTCAATTACATAATAATATACATATTTTGTTTTATCGTATAAAAGAGTTACCGAAAGCAAACCGGTAAAAACCGAACTAAAACCAATTGGCCAAAAACTAGAAGCCGTTAAATTACCGGCGTTTTCGCTCAGCCGTAGGAGGTAATTTCTCAGATGGTCCTGTCGGAAGTTTACGGCCAGTCTTCTTTTCCAATCGTTTTTTTAGCTCTCTTAGTATTCGAATCTGCTGTAGCTTCTCCGGTGACAGTTTGTCCCAATAGATTCCTGCAAAAAAAATAATAAAACCATCAGCTCTCTCATGAACAAATGGAGAAAGGAGAATCACTGAATCATCATGCAAACAGTCCAGCTTGACGACAAGTTGCATGAAATCTTGAGGTTCATACGGAAATCAAGACCTTGAGGTTTTGGTATTGGTGTATTTGTGAAAATGACTCGAGTAGGAGTGCATATGATATCCACGGGAACATCGTGAATCGCCAGTTTCTCGAGGGGTATATCATCCACGAGCTGACAATCATGTACTGCAAAACAAGTAAACACTTCATGAATCATGTAATGATAAATAACAACAAAAAAACAATAGAAGGTTCTCTCCAAAGTTGGTACTTAATTATATCTATACCGGTTGTAACAACGGGTGTGGAATCATCAATGGCTCCCATGTAACGCAACATCCCATATTCAAGTTCAGCAAAACCCTAAAAACACATAATGAGGAGCTCATATTTGTATATACTTGCTTCAATTGAAATTGAAATTGAATTTTGTAGCAATCTCTCACCTCTCCCTTCCCTAATCGAGCACCTGTTTGTGGGTTAACCGCAACAGAGCCAACGACGATGAGATCAACCTTGATTTTCTCATCAAGACCAATCGCTCTTCCATATTTAGCTACTCCTACAGAGGTGCAAGCCTCATTGATCGTTTCAGGTTTCAAGAAATCGGATTCTAGTACAGAGAAGAATCCTGTTCTTAGCCTAGGTTGAGGAGTCAACAACTTCTTTTCACCTACAATTACAGAACAAAAAACACTGTAACAACTCAACACCTTTGCGACAAAAGAGATTGCAATATGATTGAACCATAGATAATATATAACTAACCAGAAAGTGTAAGAAACCTGATTTGCTTTTGAGGGGAATCAGGATTAACCTTTACGACCATAGCCTTACGAAAAGCGTCAAGCTCAGCTAACTGCACCAAGAACTCAAATTTAGGCACACTCACTATTACTAACAAAAGGCAATATTAGGGATACAATATCCCACATTGAAAGTTGAGTAGGATCTTAAGTTGTATATATAAGATATGGGCCTCTCCACTCATTGCCAATTGGTTTTGAGTTGGAAGCCCACTATCTAACATGGTATCAGAGCCCGGTCCGCACATACTCAACCCAATCCATAATTGGCCCGACCCAATAGTTGGTCCGCCGATTCATGCCCGAACATACCGAGATTGATGCTTAAAGAAACCATCATCTCGAGGGGGCGTATTAGGGATACAATATCCCACATTGAAAGTTGAGTAGGATCTTAAGTTGTATATATAAGATATGGGCCTCTCCACTCATTGCCAATTGGTTTTGAGTTGGAAGCCCACTATCTAACATGGTATCAGAGCCCGGTCCGCACATACTCAACCCAATCCATAATTGGCCCGACCCAATAGTTGGTCCGCCGATTCATGCCCGAACATACCGAGATTGATGCTTAAAGAAACCATCATCTCGAGGGGGCGTATTAGGGATACAATATCCCACATTGAAAGTTGAGTAGGATCTTAAGTTGTATATATAAGATATGGGCCTCTCCACTCATTGCCAATTGGTTTTGAGTTGGAAGCCCACGATCTAACAGGCAATAACTAACTTATCAATGAAGAAGGGAGGTAAAAAAAATTCTCAAACTTTTCCTGCAGCAGCCGATGCACCGACGAAATTAGGGATTCGGTGATGAACAGGTCTAGGTCTCACAGCGTAGTTCCTAGCTTCCATTAAATCCCACATCTTCTTTCGGATTATCCATTTCCACGCTTTCGGGTCGTCACCACTACTATCTGGATCCGAATCCAGTTCCTTTTTCGCCGTCTCCGCCATATTATCCATCGCCGCCGCGTCGAGACTCAACCTCTCAGACTCATAAGCCACTGCATCGAAACCGTCGCCGCTATTCTCCGATCCGATTCTGGAGAAGTTCCTCCGCCGTGACCCGATTTGCACCGGGAAATTGACCAATGGATTGGATCGAAAGCAAGGGTGAATTGCAAATCCAGGTGATGATGATCTTATCATTGTTAGATCCACGAACACGAAAACACACTCAATTCAGGTTTTTTGAAAAATCTCAGCTTTGTTTAGTGTTTTAGAAGATAAGAAATCAACGGCTTAGATCATTCGTTTCAGTTCCCGCTGAAAACACTCTTCTTCTCTTGGAAGGTTTAGTTTCAATTTCAAAATTATTATTGGACTTAATTAAATGGGCCTATTGTATCGGCCCAAGAAGCGGTTCTTCTTCTATACGCTTCCGCGAGTAAGTACACCTACTCTCCATCTTTCGCATCGGACGGCTTAAACACAAGCGAGTAAAACTCACGTAACACAAGCCGAGCGCGTGATTCAAGAGAGCGGGGGGTTGCCAAATTCAAATTTTAAACTCAAAACAAACATTTCAGGGACGATTCCGATTCCCAAATTACAGTACTTCTTCGATTCCCAATACTCTCAGATTCCCAAAACTCAGATTCACCGATTCTGTTATAAATCTAACACTCTGCGGTGTTGAAAGTGATTCATGGTGAGAGAGAAACAAATCTTCGAATTGTTTTGATCTTGAGAAATGGATTTCAATGCAATGAAAAGGAAGCGTTTGCAAGCTTTATGCAAAAAAAATGGAATCCCTGCGAACCTTAAGAATACCGAGATGGCGAGAAGACTCGCATCTCTTTTCGAGGTAAACCACATCGATCCTAATTTCTTGTAAATGTTTTTTTTTTTTATCTTTAGGAACCGTCGGTTGATTTTGTTTGTATGTGTGTGTGTGTGTTTACTGTAGAAGGAAACTTGTACGGAACCGATAGTTTTGTCAGATGATTCTGATGAAGCTGATGTAGTTGTTAAGAAAGTAAGATTCAGTCCTGAGAATGAAGTTTTTGAATTCACTCGTTCTCTGAAGGGGAAGGATGTTCGAACGCGTAGCGAAGGGATTGATAATGTTGGAGAAAGTGGAATTGAGCTAAGGCGTTCAACGCGGATTGTGGCTAAGGGGAAAGCAGTTGTTGGAGATAAAGAAAATGAGGCTCCCAAGGTCCCAAGGCCGTCGAAACGAATTGGATCTGGTGGTGGTATTCAGGAAGAGTGTAAAGGAACCGAGTTGATGGCTTTGGCACAGTTTGAGTACGAGGCTGATATCTCTGGAAGTGATCAAGATGGTTTCAAGTTAGAAAAGGTTGGGAGACGGTGTACACGGCTAGCATCAAAGGCAGGAACCTTGTTACCTGCTAAGCGGTCAAAATTGCTTGTAGATATCGATGATAAAGAAGATGAGCTTGTCAAGAATAATGTGAAGGAGTTGGTATCTATGGTGCAGGCTAATACCCTTGAGGATCAGAGAAGGTCAACAAGGCTCAAACCTAGTTCTACGGTGGTTACTAGTCAAGAAGGAGAGATTGTCAAAAATCAAACAAAGGAGCTTTCAATAGATTGTGAGGTTCAGGCAACTGAAGATTACTGTAGGATGAAAGTCCAGGATGCTTCTAAAGTTGAAAAGGTTCCTCGGCGTTCAAAACGAGGTTGCAACAACATTGGTGTACTGATGGATAAGCAGCCCGTTAAGGCTGTGAAGCTTGATCACCTCGGAGTAAAAAAGGCTCCAAATCAGTTTAAGCAACGTGAAAAGCGTCTTAGTAAACTCCTAGTAGATGATGGCCAAGCGCAAAAGGGTGATAAACAACCAAAGAAAACTTTTGGAAATGGTAGTGAGGATAAAAATCTTCTGCGAAGTTTGACGCACACTACATTAGCTAATACGCTAGGTCAAGCATTGAGTACGTCACCGAAGCCTTGCTCAGTTATTGCCAGTGAAAAAGATGGAGCCTCTGTTGATAATGCGAAGAAGTCAAATGTGAATGATGATTCATTTGAGAACTCTGCGAGGGATGATTCATTTGAGAATCCAATAGTGGTTGAAGGGAATCTAGTTGAAAAGAAGACAGGGGAAACTCTTGAAAAGAAGAAGGATAGATCAGCTCAGGACAATCAGACGCCAAGAAAACTTTTGGATCAGTACGCTCATCTCGAGCAAGAAGAAGCAGGCGGCACTAATGTGGGATCTAGAGGCCTTTCCAAGAGGTCAGAGGTAATAAATCAAAAATGTGTTAAGGAGAAGTCACAAGGAATGATCGAGAACTCAACTTTTCCATCTGACACCAATGCTGCAGAATCTGTTATGATTACTGAGAATGTGTTGGATTCTACACCGGATAAAGCAGTTGAAAGTTCTCAAAGAATAAACACTCAAGAGTTGAATTCTGAACTTTTGGAAGATAAACGTGAAGAGAAACTTGAGCGAGACACAATTTTGATTGCTGCGGTTAAGGAGAACGAAAAGGAAGGATCATCATGCTCTGTACTCCTTAGCGATCGTTTATCACCTGCTTCAGTGCATTATTCATTAAGCAATTCTAAAGCTGAGCTAGTCGTCCCTACTGGCCATATATTTGTTAAGGAGACTGCTTCAACAGCTGTTGAGGATAATACCAAAACCAAGGATGAAATCCTTATTTGCACTCCTATGTCTGAGCTTAAGGAGCAGACCTCTCTAGAAGGTACGTTTGCTTCATTTGATCTGAATTATTTTCAGTTTTGTTCCTAACTATTTATTTACTAAGTTTTGTTTCTTTCTAATGCTTAATCACAGCAATCCTGGAAAATTCAGCTGAATGTTGGAAAGAGATTCACCCAAGCAAAGCTGATGAGAAAAGTTCCTCAGAGAAGGACGTACAAGCAGCAAATTTACATGGAAACGTTTTTGAATACTACACTGTAAACAACAGTTCACAACAAGAAACGGAGATTACTAAGGTCAGTTGTCTTAGTGCTGGTAATTGTGTGGAAGTTATTGGCTCTTCCAACACAATGAAGACAGTGAATCAAGAACTGGTAAAAGATACGCAACAAGGAATGACTGAGGAGCACTCACCTTCTACATCTGAAACCAAAGCTGCAGAACCTGTTATGATTTCTAAGAACGATTTGGATTCTGCACTGAAAGTTTCAGGTTATTCACTGGCAAGATGCACGCAAGAGTTGGATTCTGTACTTCTAGAAGGAGAACATGAGCAGAAAACATTTCTGATGGCGGTGACTAAGAAGGGTAGAGGGGAAGCATCATCACTGTCTAAGTCTCTTGTTGAGCGGTCAGAAGTAAAAACACGTCACGATAACAGCAGCACTGGTTGTTATCTATCTGGGGAAAAGACTATGTCTCTTGCTTCAACACAATTACCAATAAGCAATCCAAAAGCAGACCTAGGCGTGCCTACCAGCCTTATCATTGACAAGGATATTGTTTCGACAATTATCACCGAGGAAAATTTTAAAACCAAGGAAGACACCATTTACACTCCTAGATCTGAGCTTAAGGAGCATAGCTCTATCTCTAAGTTAGCCAAAATTGAAGGTATGTTCTTTTATTCATTTGCTTTGAACTATTCTTGTATTTTTCTCGAACTAATTATTTCTGATCTGTGTCTTTTTAAACATTGAATCACAGCAATCCTGGAATCAACTGAATGTTGCAAAGAGACTCACTTAAACAAAGATGATGAGCAAAGAATTGAGGGCACACCTTGTACATCTGAAACCAAAGCTGCAGTTTCTGTTATGATTTCTGAGAATGTTTTAGAAACTACCCTGGAAAGTTCAGTTGATATTTCACAGGGAGGAAACACTCAAGAGTTGCATTCTGAATTTATGGAATGTGAAGAGAAACATGAGCAAGATACAGTTCTGATGGCTGCAATTAAGGAAAAAGAGGAATCATCATCGCTATTTGTTGAAACCACACCACCTACTACTTCAGTACTGTTAGCAGTGAGCAACCCGGAAGCTGAGTTAGGCGATCGTACTGCCCATATTGTTGTGAAGGATATTTCTTCAACAGTTATTGCTAAGGAAGTAATCAACACCAAGAATGAAATCCTTATTTCCACTCCTACATGCGAACTGAAGGAGCACAGCTTTGTAGCTAAATTAGCAGAAGAAAAGGGTATATACGTGTTAATCATTTTGACTTAGTTTTTAATTTTCTGCTTAACTAATTATTTACTAATCCATGTTTCTCTCTGACATTTAATCACAGCAATCCTGGAACTTTCATTTGAATGTCAGAACGAGATTCAATCAGGCAAAGATGGTGAGACAGGTTCCTTAAAGAAGACAATACAAGCAGAAAATCTTGATGGAAACTTCTCTGGATACAACACTAAGAATAGTTCTTTTGAAAGAGGTTGCAAACTTAATGCGTTAGAGCTGAGAAGATGCTCGTCAACTGATTTCACTTGTCATTCTCTTGAGGAAAATAACGTTTCAAAGGGTTTTGAGGAAGACAACACAGAAGTTCTGTCCCTAGCTCTACCTAGAAATAACGAGTCTAGCGCCTTTGATGAGTTAGTTATATTCACTACCCCAGAAAGGAAGTTGATGTTGATGGAACAAAGCAGGGAAAAGGGAAAGGCGCTTGCAGCTGAATCAATGACCGAACACAATGATGAAGTAGGAGAGTCTCATGCTGTTGTTTTCACAACTCCTAAAGAAGTTTCAACGCTGGGGGATGCTGAGATAGATGAGGCCGGAAAGGAAGACGAATCTGAAAAATCCACTGGGCTACAGAATGATCAACCTTCAGCCGATTCTGAACTAAGCGAAACAGGATGGCAAGGAATCAATAGTGCTGACAAGTCATGTCTTTTTACAAGCGCGGAGAGACAACTAGTTTACGGAGGATCTGAACAAAAGGAAGCAGTAATGATTGGAGAAATAGTGGGTGCAGAGTTTCATGATGGGTATGTTGTTCCAAATGTTCCAGTTAAACATCCCTTTCCAGAAAACTCAGAATTGGACGACGCTGCAGAAGGTGAAGTTAATAAGTCTGTGAAATTGCGAGTTGACTCTGGCATTTTCACTAGTGCCGAGAAACATCTTGAAACAGATGAAGAGATAAAAGGAGATAATATAACTGCTAAGTCTCATGTTGTCTCTGATCTTCTCACTGCTGCCGAGGGCCACTTTCGTCTGATGGGAGAGTCTGAACCAGATGAAGCTGAAAAAAGCAGGGAAAAGGGAAAGGCGCTTGCAGCTGAATCAGTGACAGAACAAAACGATGAAGTAGGAGAGTCTCATGCTGTTATTTTCACAACTCCTAAACAAGTTTCAACTCTGAGGGATGCTGGGATAGATGAGGAGCATACATCTACCAACTTTCCTGATGAATTTGATGTCATCAATACCACCGAGAGACACTTGATGTCGCAAGGCGAAAATAGAGTTGTTGAGCTTCATGGCGAGTCTGGCATTGCTACTATTTCAGAAAGAAAATTCACTGTGGAAGACTTTAAAGGAGATCGATCTGGAATGAATGAAGATAATAGGACTGTAGAGCTTCAACGTGATTCTGGCACTTGTAGCCTGGATACACATACTCACTTGGGAAATTATGTATCAGGTGGAGGGAACAAACCTATGGAGTTTTATGAAGATTATGTTGTTTTCACTGACCTGGAGAGATATGAGCTTGCTGGATCTGTTGGACATTATAAAGCTAGAGAAAGTGAAGGAAAAGAGGTTGTGCAGTTGTATGAGAAATCTGAAGTGTCCACTGGGCCACACAGTGATCAACCTTTATCAAATTCTGAACTAAGTGGATGGCAAGGAATCAATAGTGCTGACAAGTCAGGTTTTTTTACAAGCGTGGAGAGACAACTCCTGTACGGAGGATCTGAACAAAAGGAAGCAGTAAAGACTGGAGAAAAAGCAGGTGCAGAGTATCATGATGGGTATGATGTTCCAGAAAACTCAGGATTGAACGACGCTGCAAAAAGTGAAGAAAAATAAGCATGTGGAATTGCGAGTTGACTCTGGCATTTTCACTAGTGCCGAGAAACATCTTGAAGCAGATGAAGGGGTAAAAGGAGACACCATAAGTGCTATGTCTCATGCTGTGTCTGATGTTCTCACTGGTGCTGAAGGCCAGTTTCTTATGGGAGAGTCTGAACCAGATGAAGCTGAAAAAAAAAACAGAGAAAACAACGATGTGGATATGTTGGGTGAATCTAACACGTCCTTTAACCTAGAGATGCACATGCCGTTTGGAGACTCCGAACTAGATGGAACAAAAAACATAAGAGATTATACAGCTACCACTTGCGAAGAGTCTTTTGTTTTCATTTCTCCAGAGAGACGACAACTTCTACTGAACTTTGAACCATACAGTGCTGGTAAGAAAGAACAAACGGTGGTGGACGACAGTGTGGTTCAGGAAAGTCTTCTTGCAGCTTCGGATTTCAGAGAAAATACCATTGCTGACTCAAGCAGTAGTATCGCATCCAAATTTGTTTACAGCAATGACTCTAGTGCTGGGATAGAAACTGCAGGCGCAGAGTTGATGCCAAAAGGTTCTCAGGTAGAGGATGTTGCAGGTCTAGATACTACACAAGGGTCAAAGAAAAGCAGAGAGCATTTTTCACATGTTGACTCGTTAAATCTTTTTGATTTTGAGATTGAAGAGGCAGAGACAATCATGGAAGCAGAAAGAAATGTTTCCTTTAGCTCGTATGTTGCGTTACCAGCCAAAGGTAACTCCGAGACAGTTGACGAGATTTCCCACGACCTTGAAGGTGCTGGAACCTGTTCCATGGTGTCTGGTGAGCAACTTCTTATGCAAAAATTTCGACAGCCAATATAATCTAAAATCATATTAGTATGCTTATATAACTCTATCATAAGTTAACCCCTTTGTCTGAAGTTATTATGCTTATATCATTCTATCAGTTGAGTTTAAATTTCATATCTCTTTCTTCACCCCTGAAACGCAGAAGAATCTGGTCCTTCCACAGACAATCAGAATCAGATAAGTGATGCGCTGGAAGAATTGGCAATAACAGGTTAGTAATCACATTAACACTCTTACTTTTCAGTATCACATGCTCTGTTCCTCGAGGCATACATAAGTGGAAAATAGTTATATTCTTTCCAATCATTTGTAGACATTAATGAAGCAGATGAGCTAACAAAGAACATTCAAAAAGGCTTCGAGGGAAATTTCCTGTTGAATTCTTCAGGTGGCTCCTATGTCAATGTCACTGGAAAGACATGCATCTTAGTTGGAACGGAGGATGAAGATAAAGCAGCTGGTCCTGTTGCTACTGCCTTTGGTAAATTTATTTTCTACATCTAAGCAATTTCTAGGTATTACTTACTATATTGGGATACTCTTGACTAATTACTGCTTCTACTCAATCCATTCTCAGAGAAAACAANAGAGGCAGAGACAATCATGGAAGCAGAAAGAAATGTTTCCTTTAGCTCGTATGTTGCGTTACCAGCCAAAGGTAACTCCGAGACAGTTGACGAGATTTCCCACGACCTTGAAGGTGCTGGAACCTGTTCCATGGTGTCTGGTGAGCAACTTCTTATGCAAAAATTTCGACAGCCAATATAATCTAAAATCATATTAGTATGCTTATATAACTCTATCATAAGTTAACCCCTTTGTCTGAAGTTATTATGCTTATATCATTCTATCAGTTGAGTTTAAATTTCATATCTCTTTCTTCACCCCTGAAACGCAGAAGAATCTGGTCCTTCCACAGACAATCAGAATCAGATAAGTGATGCGCTGGAAGAATTGGCAATAACAGGTTAGTAATCACATTAACACTCTTACTTTTCAGTATCACATGCTCTGTTCCTCGAGGCATACATAAGTGGAAAATAGTTATATTCTTTCCAATCATTTGTAGACATTAATGAAGCAGATGAGCTAACAAAGAACATTCAAAAAGGCTTCGAGGGAAATTTCCTGTTGAATTCTTCAGGTGGCTCCTATGTCAATGTCACTGGAAAGACATGCATCTTAGTTGGAACGGAGGATGAAGATAAAGCAGCTGGTCCTGTTGCTACTGCCTTTGGTAAATTTATTTTCTACATCTAAGCAATTTCTAGGTATTACTTACTATATTGGGATACTCTTGACTAATTACTGCTTCTACTCAATCCATTCTCAGAGAAAACAATCTCTCTGACCCCTGATGAATTTACTGTTCAGAATAACATGAATGAAAAAGGTTAGATTTCTTACAAATGTTATGTCTCCTGTATCCAGCAAAAATGGCAAAACAGCTAAAACAATGACTAACCCCTAAATTTTTGTTTCTTTTTATAATTGCTGCAGATTTGGAAATGATCAGGAGAGAAGCTACTCCTGAGATTAGAAAGGATTATTTAAACATTGATGAAACAGGCGCGATATCCGAGATGCAAGTGAGAAGAGAACCAAGCTTGATTTACAGAACACAAGTGAAGCCTAAAAGGCATGACATGAAAGAGAATGCACCAAACTTGAAGATTGTGCATAATCTTAACGTAACAGCTCCAAGAACATCAAAGAGACAGCCGCTCCAAGACTTGGGGAAGAACTAGAAGACGAATCTGCATATCTCATGCACTTATCTAAAAT
>NC_025693.1:30958176-30961510 GCF_000633955.1 Camelina sativa
AACGAGTCTAGCGCCTTTGATGAGTTAGTTATATTCACTACCCCAGAAAGGAAGTTGATGTTGATGGAACAAAGCAGGGAAAAGGGAAAGGCGCTTGCAGCTGAATCAATGACCGAACACAATGATGAAGTAGGAGAGTCTCATGCTGTTGTTTTCACAACTCCTAAAGAAGTTTCAACGCTGGGGGATGCTGAGATAGATGAGGCCGGAAAGGAAGACGAATCTGAAAAATCCACTGGGCTACAGAATGATCAACCTTCAGCCGATTCTGAACTAAGCGAAACAGGATGGCAAGGAATCAATAGTGCTGACAAGTCATGTCTTTTTACAAGCGCGGAGAGACAACTAGTTTACGGAGGATCTGAACAAAAGGAAGCAGTAATGATTGGAGAAATAGTGGGTGCAGAGTTTCATGATGGGTATGTTGTTCCAAATGTTCCAGTTAAACATCCCTTTCCAGAAAACTCAGAATTGGACGACGCTGCAGAAGGTGAAGTTAATAAGTCTGTGAAATTGCGAGTTGACTCTGGCATTTTCACTAGTGCCGAGAAACATCTTGAAACAGATGAAGAGATAAAAGGAGATAATATAACTGCTAAGTCTCATGTTGTCTCTGATCTTCTCACTGCTGCCGAGGGCCACTTTCGTCTGATGGGAGAGTCTGAACCAGATGAAGCTGAAAAAAGCAGGGAAAAGGGAAAGGCGCTTGCAGCTGAATCAGTGACAGAACAAAACGATGAAGTAGGAGAGTCTCATGCTGTTATTTTCACAACTCCTAAACAAGTTTCAACTCTGAGGGATGCTGGGATAGATGAGGAGCATACATCTACCAACTTTCCTGATGAATTTGATGTCATCAATACCACCGAGAGACACTTGATGTCGCAAGGCGAAAATAGAGTTGTTGAGCTTCATGGCGAGTCTGGCATTGCTACTATTTCAGAAAGAAAATTCACTGTGGAAGACTTTAAAGGAGATCGATCTGGAATGAATGAAGATAATAGGACTGTAGAGCTTCAACGTGATTCTGGCACTTGTAGCCTGGATACACATACTCACTTGGGAAATTATGTATCAGGTGGAGGGAACAAACCTATGGAGTTTTATGAAGATTATGTTGTTTTCACTGACCTGGAGAGATATGAGCTTGCTGGATCTGTTGGACATTATAAAGCTAGAGAAAGTGAAGGAAAAGAGGTTGTGCAGTTGTATGAGAAATCTGAAGTGTCCACTGGGCCACACAGTGATCAACCTTTATCAAATTCTGAACTAAGTGGATGGCAAGGAATCAATAGTGCTGACAAGTCAGGTTTTTTTACAAGCGTGGAGAGACAACTCCTGTACGGAGGATCTGAACAAAAGGAAGCAGTAAAGACTGGAGAAAAAGCAGGTGCAGAGTATCATGATGGGTATGATGTTCCAGAAAACTCAGGATTGAACGACGCTGCAAAAAGTGAAGAAAAATAAGCATGTGGAATTGCGAGTTGACTCTGGCATTTTCACTAGTGCCGAGAAACATCTTGAAGCAGATGAAGGGGTAAAAGGAGACACCATAAGTGCTATGTCTCATGCTGTGTCTGATGTTCTCACTGGTGCTGAAGGCCAGTTTCTTATGGGAGAGTCTGAACCAGATGAAGCTGAAAAAAAAAACAGAGAAAACAACGATGTGGATATGTTGGGTGAATCTAACACGTCCTTTAACCTAGAGATGCACATGCCGTTTGGAGACTCCGAACTAGATGGAACAAAAAACATAAGAGATTATACAGCTACCACTTGCGAAGAGTCTTTTGTTTTCATTTCTCCAGAGAGACGACAACTTCTACTGAACTTTGAACCATACAGTGCTGGTAAGAAAGAACAAACGGTGGTGGACGACAGTGTGGTTCAGGAAAGTCTTCTTGCAGCTTCGGATTTCAGAGAAAATACCATTGCTGACTCAAGCAGTAGTATCGCATCCAAATTTGTTTACAGCAATGACTCTAGTGCTGGGATAGAAACTGCAGGCGCAGAGTTGATGCCAAAAGGTTCTCAGGTAGAGGATGTTGCAGGTCTAGATACTACACAAGGGTCAAAGAAAAGCAGAGAGCATTTTTCACATGTTGACTCGTTAAATCTTTTTGATTTTGAGATTGAAGAGGCAGAGACAATCATGGAAGCAGAAAGAAATGTTTCCTTTAGCTCGTATGTTGCGTTACCAGCCAAAGGTAACTCCGAGACAGTTGACGAGATTTCCCACGACCTTGAAGGTGCTGGAACCTGTTCCATGGTGTCTGGTGAGCAACTTCTTATGCAAAAATTTCGACAGCCAATATAATCTAAAATCATATTAGTATGCTTATATAACTCTATCATAAGTTAACCCCTTTGTCTGAAGTTATTATGCTTATATCATTCTATCAGTTGAGTTTAAATTTCATATCTCTTTCTTCACCCCTGAAACGCAGAAGAATCTGGTCCTTCCACAGACAATCAGAATCAGATAAGTGATGCGCTGGAAGAATTGGCAATAACAGGTTAGTAATCACATTAACACTCTTACTTTTCAGTATCACATGCTCTGTTCCTCGAGGCATACATAAGTGGAAAATAGTTATATTCTTTCCAATCATTTGTAGACATTAATGAAGCAGATGAGCTAACAAAGAACATTCAAAAAGGCTTCGAGGGAAATTTCCTGTTGAATTCTTCAGGTGGCTCCTATGTCAATGTCACTGGAAAGACATGCATCTTAGTTGGAACGGAGGATGAAGATAAAGCAGCTGGTCCTGTTGCTACTGCCTTTGGTAAATTTATTTTCTACATCTAAGCAATTTCTAGGTATTACTTACTATATTGGGATACTCTTGACTAATTACTGCTTCTACTCAATCCATTCTCAGAGAAAACAATCTCTCTGACCCCTGATGAATTTACTGTTCAGAATAACATGAATGAAAAAGGTTAGATTTCTTACAAATGTTATGTCTCCTGTATCCAGCAAAAATGGCAAAACAGCTAAAACAATGACTAACCCCTAAATTTTTGTTTCTTTTTATAATTGCTGCAGATTTGGAAATGATCAGGAGAGAAGCTACTCCTGAGATTAGAAAGGATTATTTAAACATTGATGAAACAGGCGCGATATCCGAGATGCAAGTGAGAAGAGAACCAAGCTTGATTTACAGAACACAAGTGAAGCCTAAAAGGCATGACATGAAAGAGAATGCACCAAACTTGAAGATTGTGCATAATCTTAACGTAACAGCTCCAAGAACATCAAAGAGACAGCCGCTCCAAGACTTGGGGAAGAACTAGAAGACGAATCTGCATATCTCATGCACTTATCTAAAAT
>NC_025693.1:30962635-30964471 GCF_000633955.1 Camelina sativa
ACAAGTGAAGCCTAAAAGACATGACATGAAAGAGAATGCACCAAACTTGAAGATTGTGCATAATCTTAACGTAACAGCTCCAAGAACATCAAAGAGACAGCCGCTCCAAGACTTGGGGAAGAACTAGAAGACGAATCTGCATATCTCATGCACTTATCTAAAATTTCTCTTATTCGCTATAATAATCTCTGCTTCTATTATGTACTTTGAAACACCTATCTTGAATCAATACTACTAAGCTAAATAACGTTTCAAATTTGCAGTATTGAATGTGTCTTGTGTTTTTATAAAATACTTTGCCTTGTGCTTTCTTCTGTTGCAGATGATCAAATAGTCTGTTAGCACATGCACCAAACCTATTTCTTCCATAAGATTTTGATGGTGGCTGTAATTTGTTTCGGTTGAATTGAATCAAATGAGTTCCAGGTCAAGTGATCCTAATCTGGCCCATTAGCATACTCGCTTGTCAACAATAGTAAATGTTCTATAGTCCCACTTATAACGCAGGTTTAATACAGTAATAATACCCACTACGCCACTCAGTACTAATTATCTCACAATCTAATCAGCTTCCCCTCGTAATTACTTTGGCCCTTCCACTCTACCATTTACTTGTAACAGTCAAGTCCTAAGTGACTATATAAACTCTCTAAGGTTATCTCTCATTTCTCATCACAAACATAAGCAAATTCACCATATCCACTCTTAATCTTTTTTTCTTTCGACCTTACCAATCTGCGAGATATGGCTATCAAATCCAGTTTCATGGTTACCACGCTCATGCTCATGGTGGCTTCCTCCATAGTGACAGCTCGACCTCTCATGAAACCATCTGTGGGCTCGTCGTCTTCCCCCACAAGCCTTGTGTACAGGCTCAGGCTTGATGAAGATACAGGTTACTGCTGGGACTCACTGATGCAGCTCCAACACTGCTCTGGAGAGCTGATCCTGTTCTTCCTCAACGGTGAGACTTACATTGGCCCTGGGTGTTGCAGTGCTATAAAAACAGTTGGACGCAAGTGTTGGCCTACTATGATTGGTGTTCTTGGGTTTACTGCACAAGAAGGTGACATGCTCCAAGGTTACTGTGACGGCCATGACTCTGACAACAATGGTGAAGACCATGCTCTTGCCTCCTCACCACTGCCTCTGTCCGTGAACTACAACAAGCCTACGGTTGCTAGATCCTTTTATAACCCTTGAATCATAGTATTCATTCCGGTTACACGCCTGCAATGTTTTCTTTTGCTAAGAGAAATTTAGTCTTTATGTAATAGGAGAGGAATGTTGAAAAATAGCTTCTCTGTTATCACTTTGAGAATAAAAGATCATTACTCACAACAAGGTTTTACAAATCTGGCATACATATCTTCTTTCTCCTCAAATTCTCTTTGCTAATCAACCGAAAAACATCACTATTCCTAAAACCTGATTAAGTCAGGGACAGTGAAAAAACATACCAATAAACAAAAGAGTACAACTGATCCATAACTAAGGCTTCACTTGCAGAGAATCTTCAATTCGTTGGATGAGTTGCTTGGCCGTCAAAGCACCCTCCTATAATAAGTCACAAGGAAAGAAAACGTTTGTGAGTAAGATCAAGAACTTTTAAGAGTATAAACACCAAAGTAAACCACAAGATATAAAAATACGATAGAACTCATCATACAAAGCGATCACAAGGCTCTCCATCTTTGAATAAGATAAATGTAGGAAGTGCTTCAATCTTGTACTTATTGGCAATACTCGGGTACTTTTCGGTATCGATCTTCACCACCTGGATCTTGTCTTTCAGGGTTGAGCTCACTTCATCGAGTATTGGAACCATGAACTGGC
>NC_025693.1:30966625-30976515 GCF_000633955.1 Camelina sativa
TTGTGAGTAAGATCAAGAACTTTTAAGAGTATAAACACCAAAGTAAACCACAAGATATAAAAATACGATAGAACTCATCATACAAAGCGATCACAAGGCTCTCCATCTTTGAATAAGATAAATGTAGGAAGTGCTTCAATCTTGTACTTATTGGCAATACTCGGGTACTTTTCGGTATCGATCTTCACCACCTGGATCTTGTCTTTCAGGGTTGAGCTCACTTCATCGAGTATTGGAACCATGAACTGGCAGGGACCACACCTGCAAAACGAACATTACATTCTGAATTACTAGCTTTCCAAAATCTCTATGTCAAAACGAATAAACTCAATAAGCAAACAGACTACAATGTATACTCATTTATGTCGCTAGCTAACACCGGACTCACCAGGTTGCATAATAGTCAACCAGAACTGGCTTATCAGAGTTGACAAGCAGATCCTCAAATGAGTCATATGTCTGCTTCTTGGCTTCAATCTGAAGTAATAGCAACAACGTCTTGTAAAATTAGCTCAAACTTAAAATCGAAAAGTAGATAAAGACACTCACTTTAAAACAATTCCCAAACCCTAGAGTAATAATAATCAGCTAGGAACTAAAATAAGAAACTATCACCAAAGGAAGACTCATCAGCAGCTCTACTCTCACCGGAAAGTCTCAAGCTTGAGAATTAAGTATTACTTTTTTCACATAGATAAGCACACAGAAAGCTAGATTTTAATGGAAATACAAAGTTAAGCAAGCAGAGAAGGAGAGAATTACAGGTCGAGGACTAGTGCAACGAGTCGTTGAAGATAAAGAAGGAAACTTTATAAAGTCTCCGGTTCGAACCCGACGAACGGGAAACTGAACGGAGATAGAACGAGAAGTGAAAGCAGAAACACTAGACGAATCTTTCGAATTCAGCGAGGGAATCTTAGACGACGAGGAAGAAATCGCCGCCATTGAAAATGAAAAAAAAAAATCAGAAAAAGACGATCTTTTGATTCAGCAGCGGCGTTGGGTAGGTTGACGATGACACTTGTGAAAACTCAATTTGACCCCAGAGAGAGAGAGACAGAAGTGAACTCTTCTGAATGAAAAAGACAGAAGGTACTAGAAAGAGTGTAATGATCCACTACGGTCGAGTGCACCGTATCGTTTTGTAATTGCTCATCTAAACCACAAACACGCATATCACTGTACCCAACAACTGTATTAAGACAAAACTTTTTGAGTTTCCTGAAGAAGCAAGTAACGAATATATATATTCTGGTAGGCCTCTCTCAACATATGAAAGCTACCAAAAAAAAAAAGAAAAAAAGAAGCTAGTTCTGATTAAAACTAAACAGATGTAATAGCGCAAGAAGAAGAAACACAAAAAAAAAGATGGAGGTAGAATTAGGTCTGAAGATAACTAGAACAAAAGACGATGTCTCTTCCTCTAGAGATTTTCAGGTTGTTAAAGATTCTTTTGGTCGTCATCTCTCGCTTTCTCGAGAAACCAACTCTGTGTTCATCCTCACTCTTCATCTCAAAGGTTTTACATACATATATATAAAAACATGTTAAGTTCACTCCTTTTTTTTTGTGTTTCCTTATCTATATAAGATATTGAGATTGAAAACCAAAATGCAGGATTCAAGAAGGATGGTGTCGATATCGAGATAAACAAAGAAGGGAATCGGATTAAGATAAGCGGAAGAAAACAAGTACAAGAGATGGTTTTGGTAAAGTGGGTTGAATGGAAAAAAGAAACTGAAGTAAAGGAATTCAAGAAAGTGTTTCGGATTCCGGATATCGTTAATCTTGACAAGATCAAAGCGAAACTCAATGAAGAAGATGGGACTTTAACTGTTACAATGCCTAAGAAAATTAAGGGGATTACGGGTTTGAAGATCGAGGAAGAAGAGGAAGAGGAGGAAGAAGAGAAAACGGAGCCAGTAGTTGAAGAGAAAACAGAGGAAAAAACAGAACCAGAAGAAGAAATCAAAGAAGAGCTAAAACCTGAGGTAGAAGAAGAAGAAGAAGAAGAAGAAGAAGAGCCACAGAGAGAAGTGGAAGAAGACAAGATTGAAGAAGAGGTTGTTGAGGAAGAAACAAGGGATCATGATGAGGAAAAGAAAGAAGAAGTCGAAGATAAACCAAGAAAGAAGAGAAGAAAAAAGTTTCGTTTACCATGTTTTGCAGGATCCACTCTGCTTATGTCTATTATTGTTTTCATTATTCAATTGATTCAGTCCAGAAAAAAATGAGATCACTCCTTAGGTTTTTAGGTATGATTTTTTTAAGGATATAACCCATTTTTTTCTTTCTTATTAGTATTTGTTTTGTAAGCAGAAAAAAAATCTGATTTTATATGTAATGTGAGTTTTGTGTTATACTATTTGATCCTCAGATAGAAAAAAACAAAAATATTGAATCTAAAAATATTTAGTTACCTGTTCAGTATATGCTTGCTTGTAGACCAAAAACGATATGCAAAACTTTGGATTAAGGTGAAGTAATTTGATGAATTGGTTACTTCTATTTGAAGGCAACAAAAGAGGAAAGGCGTTGACTTTTTGACTATCTTCAAGTCCTAAAGAAGAAGTAACGAATATATTAGCCAGCCCTTTACTCTTTACTGGGGGAACATAGTAGCCATCAGACAAATCAAAACCTTAGAACTCACTTAAAAAAAAAACACTCGAGAACAGAGAGAAAGAAGTTAAACAATGGAGCTCGAATTGGGACTAAAGGTCACGAGAACGAGAGAGGATGTATCGTCTTCAGTTGATTTCCGCTTCTCTAAAGACCCGTTTGGTCCTCTGGTTCTTTCTCGAGAAACCGATTCAAGGTTCATCATCATCATTCACATCAAAGGTCAATACTAAATATCACTTCTTTTGAATTCTGTTGCCTCTTTGTTTTTGCTTACGTGCTCGAAAGACTTAATTTCGATGGAATTGATTTAGGGTTTAGTGTTCTAATGATTGTTGAGATTCAAAATATAATTTTGGGGGCAGGATTCAAAAAGGAAGGAACTGAAATAGATATAAACAAAGAGGGGAATAGGATTACGATACAAGGGAGGAAGCCTGTGGAAGAAATGGTTATGATTAGATGGATGGCGTGGAGGAAAGAAGGTGAATTTAGGGTTTTCAAGAAAGCTTTTAGGATTCCTGATACTGTGGTTTTAGACGAGATTAAAGCTAGGTTTGATGATGATGATGCCACTCTTACAATCACAATGCCGAAAAGAGTTAAGGGGATTTCTGGATTTAATATTGAGGAAGAAGAAGAAGAAGAAGAAGAAAGAGTGGTCAAGGGAGAAGTTGAAGAGGAGAGTACAGTTATAAGGGAAGAAACTGATGTTCAGTCTGAGAAGTTTGAGACAAAGATTCAGAGAGAGGGCGAGTTTGGAGAAAAAGAGAGTCAAGTTTTGGGAGAGGAACAAAAGGATGAAGAAGAAACTGGGGATGATTACTTAGAGAAGAAGAGTCACCAGATTGATGAACAAGACAAGACTATGGAATGTATAGAAGAAGAAGAAGAAGAGTTGGCTGAATCAAATAAAGAGAGTGAGGACAGCAGTAGCTTAAGAAAGCATCCGGACACTGAAGGAAGAGATTCTCATGAGCAGACAAGACATGAGGAAAAAGAAAATAGCCAACACTCTGAGGCGACAGAAATTCAGAGAGAAGAAGAATTTGGGGAAAGAGAGAGTCAAGTTTTGGGAGAGGAACAAAAGGAAGAAGATGAAACTGGGGATGATTACTTAGAGAAAAGGAGTCACCAGATTGATGAACAAGACAAGATTCTGGAAGAAGACGAAAAAGAATTGGCTGAGAGTAATGAGGACAGTAGCTTAAGAAAGCCTCCAGACATTGAAGGATATGAGCAGACAAGACATGAGGAACAAGATAAAAAACAGAAACGGGTCGACGAAGCAGAGAGTAAAAGTGATGATTTTGGATCCACAGCATTTGAAGGACAAGAACCTGATGAGCAGCTGGATAGAACAAGTAAAAGTGGAGCAAAAGAAAAGACAAAGACTGACGGCGACGGTGATGGTGATGGCTTGAGCAAGGATCAAGGGATTAAAGAAGAGCGAGAGAGACGCAATGACAAACGCAAGATTCAAGATATCGTACAAGGAAACGGAGAGGAGGATAAGAAGAAAATTGTAAAGAAGCAGAACATTGTAAAGAAGGAGATAAATAATGGAGACGCCAAAGAAAAAATTGATGCAAAAATGGGCGAAGTATTGGCATCAAACTTTGCAGATATTGCGATGAAAACTGAAGATCTTGAATCAGATGAGGAGCTAGACAAGACAGAAAAGTTGGTTGAGAAGAAGGACAACGCTAAGGTTGGAGCACAAAGTGAAGACATTAGCTTAATAAAGCCTACAGATTTTGAAGGAAGGGATTCTCATGAGCAGACAAGACATGAGGAACAAGAATATAGCCAACACTCTGAGACTGAGATTCAGAGAGAAGAAGAGTTTGGAGAAAGAGAGAGTCAAGTTTTGGGAGAGGAACAAAAGGATATGGAAGAAACTAATGATGATAATTTGGACAAGATTAACCAGATTGAGGAACAAGAAGAAGAAAAAATCGTTGGTGATTCAAATAAAGAGAATGAGGACAGTAGCTTGAGAAAGCTCCCAGACATTCAAGAACGAGATTCTCATGGTCAGACAAGACATGAGGAACAAGAACAAGTAGTGGAGCAGCAAGATTCACAAGCAGAGACTAATAGTAATGATTTTGGAAGCAGAGCATTTGAAGATCGGATTGGAGAACAGAAACCTCATGTAACTAAAAGTAGAGAAATGGAAAAGGAAAAGATTGACGATGATGATGTTGGCTTGAGAAAGGTTCAAGAGGTTGTTAAAGAACCAGAGATACACAATGAAAAAAGCAAGAAACGAGAGATGGTGGAACGAGATTCTCATGGTCAGACAAGACATGAGGAACAAGAACGAGATTCTCATGAACAGAGAGGACATGAGGAACAAGAACGAGTAATGGAGCAGCAAGATTCACAAGCAGAGACTACTAGTAATGATTTTGGAAGCAGAGCATTTGAAGAGATTGGAGAACAAAAACCTCATGTAACTAAAAGTAGAGATATGGAAACGGAAGCGATTGATGATGATGATGTTGGCGGCTTGAGAAAGGTTCAAGAGGTTGAAGAACCAAAGATACACAATGAAGAAAGCAAGAAAGTACTGGAAGGGGAAACAAGTGGTCACGAGAGGGGAAAATTTATAAAGATGGACATAGAAAAAAGGGATGCAAAAGAAGAGGTTGATGAGAAAATGGGAGAAGGATTTAGACCAAACATTGATAGAACACAATTAGTTGCAGACAATGACATTGGAGAAACTGAGACAAAAGCTGATGAGTTTGAATCTGATAAACTAAAAGCAGATGAGGTACACAAGATACATGAACTGGTTGAGAAGAAAGAAGATGAAGGGGAAAATGCTAATCTGAGAGGAAAAAGTAAAGACATCAGCTTAAAGCTTCAAGAGAATGAAGAACAACAGTCTAAGGGACAGAAGCGACAAGACAAACAAGAAATGATTAAAGAATTGGTGGAAGAGAAAACACCAAGAGCAGATGCAAATGCAGGGAACGATATTCCAAAACCAGTCCAGGCGAAGACAAGTGATAAAGGAAAGGAGGAGAAGAAAAGTGTAAAGATGGAGATAAAAACTGGGGATGCCAAAGAAGAAGTTGATGCAAAAATGGGCGGAGGATTTGCACCAAACATTGCAGCGACAAAATTTGAGGAGTTTGAATCTGATAAAATAGATTCAGATGAGGTAGACAAGATACAGAAACTGGTTGAGAAGAAAAAGGGGGAAGAGGAAAATGCTAAGGTTGGAACACAAAGTGAAGACATCAGCTCAACAAAGCTTCAAGAGATTGGAGAACAACAATTTCAGGGACAAAAGCAACACGAAAAGCAAGAAAAGATCAGAGAATTGGTGGAAGAGCAAACTCTAGAGGCAGAGGCAAATATTGGGAATGATATTCCAAAAGCAGTTCAAGAGATGAAAGAACCACAAGAGGTGGAATTGTTAGAGAAAACAGGTGATGAAAGAAAAGCAAGAAAGGTGAAGAAGAAAAGTGTAAAGATGGAGATAAATAATGAGGATGGCAAAGAAGAGGTTGATGAAAAAATGGGACAAGGATTCGAACCAAACGTTTCAGAAACTGACGATGATTTTGAATCTAATAAACTAGAAGCAGATGAGGTAGACAAGATACATGCACTGTTTGAGAAGCAACAAGATGAAGAGGAAAATGCTGAGGGCGGAAGACAAACTGAAGACATCAGCTTAAAAGAGCTTCAAGAGATTGAAGAACAACAATTTCATGGAAAGATCAAAGAATTGGTGGAAGAGCAAACTCTAGAGGCAGAGACAAATATTGGGAATATTAATCCAAAACCAGTAGCGGAGAGAAGTGAGGGAAAACACAAGTTCCAGGAGGACACAAAGAATCAGCCAGAGGAATACAAAGAGAAAATTACGAAGACTAATGATCCTGGCGCAAGAAAGGTTCAGGAGATTATTAGAAAACAAGAGTTGAATGAACCTGCAGCAAGATCCGAGAAAGAAAGCAAGACACGAGAGCTGGTGAAAAGCAAAACAAATGATGAAGGGAAAGAGAAGAAAATTGCAGAAAAAGAAACAAAGGCAGAGACATATGTAGGGAATGATATTTTGAAACCAGTTCAGGAGATAAGTGAGGGAAAACACAAGATCCTAGAGCTTTCTCAAGAGGAAACAAAGAATCAGCCAGAAGAGTACTTAAAGAAAATTAAGGAGACAGGAAAAAAGATTAATGATGCTGGCACAAAAAAACTTCAAGAGATAAAACAAGAGTTGAATGAACCAGCAAGATCTGAGAAAGAAAGCAAGACGCAAGAACTGGTGAAAAACAAAAGAAATGAAATTGCAGAAACAGAAACAAGAGAGCAAGAGTCAAATAGACCAAAAATACTCAGGGAACAAGAAAAGATCCAAGAACTGGCTGAAGAGAAGACTAACTTTTCAAAAAATGGGAAAGCCAAGGATAAAGACGAAATTGCAGAGAAGAAAACAGAATTTTGTGCTGATGACGATGATATTTCAAGCAAATTTCGAGATGTTGAACAACAAGATTCAGATGCAGTGAAGGGGCAAGAAGAAAAAGACATGATTCAAGAATTAGCACTTGAAGAAAAAGTTAGTGATGGAGGTAAAGGAATCGTTGCAGTGTTGGATACAAAAGCTGAGAATGATAAGTCTAAAAAAGTTCAAGAGATTGACCAACAACAGTTGCATGAAGAAGATAGATGTGGAAAACAATTCCAGAAACTCATAGTAGGTGAAGTAAGTGGTCGCGGAGAAGTTGATGATATTAAAATAATAGAAGAAGAGAAAGAAATCAGGGATAGCTCGAGAAAAGGCCAAGAGACTGCAAAAACAGATTCAGAACTCCACAACAACAGAGAAGTTTGTCGAAGTGAAGAGAAGAAGTATGACAGACCTGAAAAGATAGAACAAGAATTGGTTAACTTGAACAGCCAACTGGAGCAAGACAATGTTGAAGATGGAGACAAGAATCAAGAACCGGTGGAAGAGGAAATCAAGGATTGTAAAGAAGAAGATGGCGGTGCAGAATCAAAGATCAAAATCGACGATGATGTTGTAAGAAAGGTTCAAGGTGTTAAAGAACATGAGTCGTATGGGACGGAAAGGGAACATGTAAGCAAGATTCAAGAATTGGTAGAAGAGAAAATTGGTGATCATGAAGAAGAAGAAGATGTATGTGATAGCTTGAGAAAGGTTGACGGTGGCAAAGCACAGGAGTTGCATGAACCGAAGATACACAAAGAACGTGATAAGACCCGGATAACTGGGGCAGAGGAACCAAGTTGTCAAGAGGATGAGAATATGGTAGAGCCTTTGACAATAAAAGAGGATGACAATTTTGTAGATGTTCAAGAGATTAATAAAGAACAACCTGAAAAGCTACAGAGCCAGGAGAAACCATACAAAATTCAAGAAGTGGTTGAAGCGGGACTCAATGACCATAGAGAAGAAGAAAAGGTAACGGCCAAGGCAGACCTGGAAACTGAAAGAGAGAGCTCAAAAAAGGTTGAAGAGACTGAGCAACAGAAATATGATGGACCAAAGATGCAAAATACAGAGGACAAAAAGAAAAATATAGCAGTGGAGCAGAAGGGGACTGTGGAGATGAGGACAAAAACAAAAGATGGTAGCTTGACTAAAGTTCAAGATGATGAAGATCAAGAATCGAGTAAACCTTATAAGAGAAAAATAGAAGACAAGACCCAGAAACTAGTGGAAATGGGAACAAGTGATTACAGAGAAAAAGTCAAGAAAGAAGATGAGAATGATATCTTAAGAAGCCAAGAAGACTTAGATGAATTTGGGAGACACAGTGAGCAAAGCAATATTCCTCAGTTGGTAGAAGTAGAAAAAGTGGAGAACATTGCTGAGCTAGAGGGAGAATCATATGAAGATTGGACACACGAGGAGCGAGAAAAGAGAAAAGATTTGGTTAAAGAGGAAGCAGCTGATCTTAAAGATAAACACACTGGTGGAGATGACCATACTGATGATAAACAAGAAAAGATTATTGTCAAGGCAGAACTTAAAACTGAGGAAGATAGCTCAAAGAGGGTTCAAGAGACTGAAAAACAGGATGAAGATGAATTGCAGAGATCTATGACACAAGACAAAATGCAAGAAACAGAGGGAAAAGACAAAACTAGAGCAATGGAGGAGAATGAGATTGTGGAGAGAAGGGAAAAAACTATAAATGAAAGCTTGAGAAAGGTTCGAGAAGATGAAGAAGATCCACAATTAGGTAAACAGAAGAGACGTGGGGAAGAAGACAGGATCCATGAGTTAGTAGTGGAAACGGAATTAAATGATTACAGAGGAAAAGTCAAGAAAAAAGATGGAGATGGTGTCTTAAGAAGAAGCCAAGAGACTGTGAAATTTGATTTAGGTGAACGTGAGAGACAGTTTAAGCAAAGAAGGATTCATGAACCAGTGGAAGATGAACAAACAGGAGAAGGCAAAGGAGAACATGATGAAGAAGAAAGATATGAGAAAGTTGCACAGGCTAAGACAAAAGTTGAACATGAGATCAACAAAAAGATAGGGGAGAATAAAGATTCAGAACCGGAAAAACAGGAGCTATACAAGTCGGAAGCAGTACTAAAAGAAGAAGTAGGTGATCGCGAAAAAGAAGAAGAAAATCTCGTGGATGGTTCTGCGACAAAGATTCAAGAAACTGAAAAGGAAGAGCTAGAGATGTACAAGAAACAAGACATGGTCCTAGAAGACGTAACAGGGGATCAGAAAGATGAAAAGGCAGAGGAAGCTGCAGCTGTAGTGGCAAGCAATGCGAACGGAAGTTCAAGAACGGTTAAAACGATTGAAGAAGAATCAGAAGAACACATGGAAAAAGAAAAGATCCCTGAAATAAGTGATCCTAAAGTGAAAGAGACAAAAGAGGAGGTTCCCAAGTCAAGATATGTCCGAGAGATAAAAGAGCTAGTAACACATGTTCCGGAACTTGAAGGAAAAACAGAGAATTGCAAAGATGATGGACAAGGAAGGAGAGCAGAAAAGGGAAAACAAGGAAAGATTGTTGAGACTATGTCACCGGAAAGGTTCAAGTCAACAAGTGACGATGGTATTGTGAGAAAGAAGATTCAAGAGACCAAAGTGCAAGATTCAAATGAGAAGAAAAAGCAAGAACAGAAAGGCAAGATTGAAGAAACAGAGAGGAGAGAATCGAGTAGTCATGAGGTAAAGTTGGTGACTGAAGATGATAGCCTTAGAAAAGGTCAAGAGTTTTTGGAAAAGGAGTCAAATGTGTCAAAGAGTG
>NC_025693.1:30976596-30984076 GCF_000633955.1 Camelina sativa
GAACTTAAAACTGAGGAAGATAGCTCAAAGAGGGTTCAAGAGACTGAAAAACAGGATGAAGATGAATTGCAGAGATCTATGACACAAGACAAAATGCAAGAAACAGAGGGAAAAGACAAAACTAGAGCAATGGAGGAGAATGAGATTGTGGAGAGAAGGGAAAAAACTATAAATGAAAGCTTGAGAAAGGTTCGAGAAGATGAAGAAGATCCACAATTAGGTAAACAGAAGAGACGTGGGGAAGAAGACAGGATCCATGAGTTAGTAGTGGAAACGGAATTAAATGATTACAGAGGAAAAGTCAAGAAAAAAGATGGAGATGGTGTCTTAAGAAGAAGCCAAGAGACTGTGAAATTTGATTTAGGTGAACGTGAGAGACAGTTTAAGCAAAGAAGGATTCATGAACCAGTGGAAGATGAACAAACAGGAGAAGGCAAAGGAGAACATGATGAAGAAGAAAGATATGAGAAAGTTGCACAGGCTAAGACAAAAGTTGAACATGAGATCAACAAAAAGATAGGGGAGAATAAAGATTCAGAACCGGAAAAACAGGAGCTATACAAGTCGGAAGCAGTACTAAAAGAAGAAGTAGGTGATCGCGAAAAAGAAGAAGAAAATCTCGTGGATGGTTCTGCGACAAAGATTCAAGAAACTGAAAAGGAAGAGCTAGAGATGTACAAGAAACAAGACATGGTCCTAGAAGACGTAACAGGGGATCAGAAAGATGAAAAGGCAGAGGAAGCTGCAGCTGTAGTGGCAAGCAATGCGAACGGAAGTTCAAGAACGGTTAAAACGATTGAAGAAGAATCAGAAGAACACATGGAAAAAGAAAAGATCCCTGAAATAAGTGATCCTAAAGTGAAAGAGACAAAAGAGGAGGTTCCCAAGTCAAGATATGTCCGAGAGATAAAAGAGCTAGTAACACATGTTCCGGAACTTGAAGGAAAAACAGAGAATTGCAAAGATGATGGACAAGGAAGGAGAGCAGAAAAGGGAAAACAAGGAAAGATTGTTGAGACTATGTCACCGGAAAGGTTCAAGTCAACAAGTGACGATGGTATTGTGAGAAAGAAGATTCAAGAGACCAAAGTGCAAGATTCAAATGAGAAGAAAAAGCAAGAACAGAAAGGCAAGATTGAAGAAACAGAGAGGAGAGAATCGAGTAGTCATGAGGTAAAGTTGGTGACTGAAGATGATAGCCTTAGAAAAGGTCAAGAGTTTTTGGAAAAGGAGTCAAATGTGTCAAAGAGTGGACAAGCAGAGGCAGAGACAAAAATCAACAATGTTAAATCAAGTGAGGAAGAGGAACATAAGAAGAAGATTAGGAAAACAATGGAAGAGAAATCAAATGCTCCTGAGAAAGAAAGAGAGGCAAATGAGAAAGTTGCAGAAGAGCGGATGCAAGATAAGACTGACAGCAGCACTAAGAACCAAGAGATTAAAGAAGAAGAACCATATGAGTTTCTACGAAATGGAGAGCATGACAAGATCCCAGAATGTCATAGAGAAGAGGAAAAGGGAATGGAACAAAGTGAAATTGAGGAGATGAAGAGAACAACTGAGGATTGTAGCTCAAGAAAGGTTCAACAAAATAAAGTACAAGAATCAGATGAAGTAGAGAAACACCGGAAACTAAGTGAGATACAAGAAAGTAGCAATACCCAAGAATCAGTGGGAAAAGAAACAGAGAAGAATAGAGAAGACGAAATGAATGAAAGGGGAGGATATAATGCAATGCTCAAGGAAAAATCTATGGCTTCAAGTGAGTCTCAAGATGCTGAGGAAAAAGGATCAGATCAGCCAAAGAGATATGCAGAACAAGAACTAATGACTGAGAGGGAGAGAAAAGAAGAATATCGTATAAGAGAAGGCGAGCAGAAGGAGAATTCAAAGCGAATGCCGCAGGTGGCTTCGAAAGCTAATGACAGTAGCTCCAAAAAAAAACATCAAGAACTGGTTGAAATAGAAACTATTGACGAGAGGATAGAAGAATTAGAGGAGGGGAATGTTGTTGGGAAAGCAGAGACAGTAGATGAATATGCTAGTTCAAGGACGATTCACGAACAGGAAGAAAGAAATTCAGATAAACTAGAAGGACATGGGGAAGAAGATATGAGCAAAAAACTTGCAGAACAAGGAACAAGCGATGATAAAGATGCAAAAGAAGGAAACAGAGCAGGGGAAGTATGGGAAGAGGTGGAGACTAAAATCAGGGCTGATGGCTTTGGGAAGGTAAGACAGATTGAAGAACAAGAAACAGACAAGAAGCTATCAGATGTGGAAAAGGACATACGTGGTAAATCAAAAGAGAACAAGAATCAAGAGACAAAGAGGAATGATAATAGCTCCGGGAGTAAGACTCAAGCAAATGAAAAACAAGAGTCTCATGAACAAAAGAGAAATGAGGAAGAGGTCATTGAGAAAGAAGAGACAATTGAAGAACATGATAGCTCAAGTAAGATTCATGAACATGACGAACAAAAGTCAGATATAATGAGCGAAAATATTGCAGAAGAGGAAACAAGCGATGATAAAGAAGCCAAAGAAAGAAACAGAGCAGGGGCAGTATTGGGAGAGGTTTTGAAGATAGGAGAGATTGAGAAACACGAGCAAGACAAGAAGCAATCATTTGTGGACACAAGTGGTAAATCAAAAGAGAACAAGAACCAAGAGACAAAGAGGACAGATGATGATATCTCAGGAAATAAGACTCAAAAACAAGAGTCTCATAAGAAGAAGAGCCATCACGATCAGGACAAGAAGAACCCGGGACTGCTTGGGAAAGAAACAAACAGTTGCATAAATGAAGATAAAGAAAATGCAGAAGCAGAGGTGTCAAGAAAGTTAAAGGGAGTTGAAAAACGAGAATCAACTAAAATGGTGGAAACACATGAAAACCGAGATGACATCAAAGAATTGGTTGAAGAGAAAACGAACAACAAAGAAGGACAAGACAAGGAGAGCATAGTTACGGATGTCTTGGCAAAAGCTGAAGACGATGAACTGAGGAAACAAGACAAGAGCAGGGAACAAAGACTAAGAGATAACCTTAAATATGAAGAAACGTCAAAGACAGAAACAAAAAGAAAGGATGATAATGAACAAGAGAGAATTAAAGAGCAAGGAAGGATCAAAGAACTGGTACAAGACAGGACACATTCTTGCAGAGAAAAAGAGAACAAAGAAACTGAATTTGAAGACTCGAAAAAGATTCAAGAGAGAGACAAAGAAGAATCAACTGAACCAAGAAGAAATGAGAAACGAGACAAGATCCAAGAACCAGTGGATAGGGAAACAAGTGATGATGACGAAGAAGAGTTAGAAATTGAATTTGAAGAAGAAGAAGAAGACTGGGAAGCTGAAGTAATTCAAGTAACGGATTCAGATCATGAAGATAATAATGATATTAGAAATATAAAAAGAATCAGATTAGGATTCCGGTTAGTAGGAGGATCAACATTGTTTATGTCACTTATAGTCATAGTTATTAGTTTCATTCATTCCAAAAGAAAAATAAGAGGTTACAAGTTCTAAGCAGATCACAATATCATCTCTTCTTTTTTTATTCAATGGAATCAAGATCCATACAACTTTTATTACCATGGTACGATTCAGCCCCTTTATAGAACACAAGAAGGATCAGCTTACAACTTCAAAGCCTTATTTAGAAAACTCAATGACCCATAAATGATATGCACGGCATACAAAGTTGCAATGCTGAAACCCTGAATTCGTAGCTATAGCTTCAAACTCGGCTCGGGACCTCTCTTTCCCACCTGATAGTTGAGTAAGCATCAACAAATCCATGTCAAAGGCAATGTTGGATTGCACATCATCACTCTCTGCTTCATCCGGAATAACTATTTCCATAACTATCACTTTCCCATTCTCAGGTAATGCTTTCCAACAGTTCTTAAGAATCTTTTCACAGTCTTCATCAGTCCAATCATGAAGTATACGCTGTAAAAAAAACAGATTAAGTAAGTAAAAAAACACTTGAGAAAAAGTATTAACATATTAGAGCAGAGTATGGTTTGTGGTTTTGTCTTACTTTCAAGAGGATAGCATCACCTCTTGGGACATCTACAAACATGTCTCCAGCCACATTTTCAACATTAGGATAAGAAGGAGCTTGTGACAAAGCACAAGTTAGATCAAAATTGATTCCTTTAATGTTTGGATACTTTGCAGTAACAAAACCAAGTGTGTCTCCAACTCCTCCTCCTACATCAACCAACACATTAACTCCTTCGAAACCTCTATAAACTTGTAAAAACTTCTTCAGAATCCCCACGGAGAATCCGGTCCGGTTAAAGAGTTTGCTTAATCTCTCATCTTGGCTTATATAGTCAAAGAGTTTCAAACCACCGTTGGCACGGCCAAATGCAACTCCTCCTTCTAGCACCACATCTTTCAATTGTGCCCTAGAAAAAAAAATATCTCTAAATTATTTGTATATCGATCTTATATTAGAAATATGAAAAGAGTCTTACCATGTATTGAGGAAGACGCTATCGAGTGATACAATGAACTGAGAAGCAAGTGTTCCCAATTCTGGATCAACATGATATTTCAAGAAATAGCGACAAATTGGCTCGGCTTTGTAGACCCTCGCACCTTCTACGGCTTGGCACTTGACAATGGAGTAGCTAGCAAGTAAACGAAGCATACGGTCCAACAGAGCCGGTGCTTCAGGGTTAGTAGGCTTTGTGGGAAGCCGAGACGCTATCTCACTAGGTGTGAGGAACAAACCGGATCCACTTACGTCAGCTACGTAGAGAGTGTCAATGACACCGAGCTCGATGGCGGCTTTGAAAACCATCGGTAAGGCTGTGCAATTGGCTAGCCTAACCGCCGCTAAACCAAGCTCAGTATCATCATCATCATCACCGATTTGAGGAATTAGGTGTCTCATTTTTGTTTTTGATCTTGCTTTCTTCTCGGTCAAGGCACTGTTTTAAACGAAACGACAGAGAAAGAGAGGAGTTTTAGTACATTGTGTTCTCTCATGCATTTGTGCTGTCAGCTTTGTCTTTATTTATACCAATCATGCATAAGACGCAAGCTTTGTTTTAGTCACCAATTCACAATTCCATTAAATTGATGTTTTAACAATCAATATTATATTTGTCCACTTATTCTCTTTACCAACTGGGTTATATGAAGAAATGTAGCTGTTAATAGTAGCACATTCATTTGGTGGAGTCGGTTGAATTTCTTATAGAATTTGGTTGAGAAATTTGACAAATCGTCATTCAAGTATAATAACTTTTTCGTTTTCGAAAAAGTAGAACTGGTTAGAAATAGTTAAAGATGACCTAATTGTGTAAAACTGTGAAGAAACGGGAAAAAATGGAGCATGGTGGGTATATAGATCCAAATAATGATAACATTGTTAAGAACTTAATTTATTTTGAGTGGTGGTCCTTTGTTAACTTGCCTGTATTTTTTGTTTTTAATGACAATTAAGTCGGATAAATATCTCTGTCACACGAGTGATCAAGAAACCAGAAACAGACCATCCCAATATTGGATCAAATGGGCCTATTGGAAAGAGCTATGATTTTATCGGCCCATATTTTGAGGCCTGCTTTGTTTCAGCCTATATAAACTTACAAAGTAGTGAGGGACCCCAAGCGTCAATTTTTTTTTCTGTATTCAAAAGTATATGTTTTTCATGAAATTTTAATTAAATTTGTGTTTTATTATTTTATATGGTTATATTCGGAGAGAATATACGTAAGAGAATATAGTCTTTTCTGTTTCGTATAATGGTAGACAAAACGAGACAACACATAGTCATTAACGAAGCCTTCAAATGGAAAGCATGAACCGTCAAATCTTAAAACTCCACTAGAGCCATACAGAAGTCATGTTCCTATTATTTGGTTTTTAAAGATAAAATAAAGTTGAAACCTTTCCTCGCAATCAAGTGATATTACTAACATATAAGGATTCACAGCTTTTAAATCAATGGATAATATCGAATTAAAATTGAAAACTATCACAGTCTAATCAGTTTTTAAATTACGATAGTTTTACTATATATATGACGTATGTTACAACGTTACTAATTTACTATATGACATAAGTTACAAGAAACTGTGTGATCTTATCTTTTAAATATATGTGTGTCTACTATATATGTTTGAAACACTTGCTAGTTGTCTAACATATTCCAAAACTTTAATAATGTTAATCGTTGTGGCAAGGCGAGTATATATGTACGTAGGCGAGTACGTATGCATGCTTATTGGATGATATATATATATATATACAGTATATTATATTATTATATAGATTGTTATAGTTAAATCAACTATTGAGAGACTGCATTAAGTGTAGGATGAATCGAGTGGTGGTGTATGTACAAGTGTGGTGATGCGTGGGTGATGATGGCGAAGGATGGTGCTCTTCGTGTGGCAACCACACTCTTCCTCTTTCTTTACTTATCAGTCTCTTTCCATTATTATATCTCATTATAATTTTTGCAGTGCTTTCCAATTCATCAATCCATTTCTTTATTATATAGTTTTATTGTTAATTTATATATCACGAAACCCTACTTTCACATGTTCACTATCTATTTGTTGTTTAGGTTTTTCACTTTCAAACGGATCTAATTGATCATCGTGGATTGTGGTCTTCAGGGGATTTAAGAATATGTTGTGTGAATAAACATCTGATTCCCTTTTTATTGTAAAAGTAATTTGATTGATGAAACGCTCATAAGTTGTAACAAATGAAACCAGACATATAATTTAACTGCATTTCTACTAACAACTAGTTCCTACACCGACACATGACAAAAACAAAACCCCCAAAATTAGCAGCCCCTATTCGAAAGGTTTACGTATTTCGTGTGATATATCCATTCAAATGTGATATAACTTTTGGTCAAATCACTACTAAAATCTAAAATCGTTGATAACTTTTTTGAGGTCAAACATTACTAAAAATTAAAATCAATTGAATAGTGTGATTGATTAGCTAGCTACTCCCATATCCCCTTCCTTTTCTCCTTTTTTGGTTCATTTCTTTGTCGAGGAAAAAAGTATAAATATTAATTAAAAGAAAACGAGAAAGTGGCATTATGACCCTCTCTCCAAGGAGGAGTTACCACAACCTCTCCAAGTTCCCCCTATCAACCTTGGACCATCAACTACACATGTAGTAACCGGTTATCAGAGTATCAGCTCCCCTGCTCGACCCTTTGGCAACACAGCTCTGCCATTCTCTTTTCCGCCAAGTCTTCAAATCTGCAAGACAGTGGCTCCCTACTCCTTTGACTTGTTCAAGGAGTCTGCATCGGTTGGTCTTGATCTCACAGGTTCCATGCTGCTTTCTAGCATATGGCTCATAGCTCTCAAGCTCTTATCCTCCAATGCTCCTATATATCCTTGTACTTGTATTGTTTTATGTTTTGTTTTAGCTTACCCTCTGTTGTACCCCAAACAATCCTGGCCTTGTATGTTATTTT
>NC_025693.1:30984432-31006642 GCF_000633955.1 Camelina sativa
AAAAAAAAAAAAAAAACGAGAAAGTAAAATAGAAAAGAAAATTGTACAATGTTAAACAGGATTGGACAAAAAAAACTGATTTGATAAACGATACCTCAATTTCGTGTGATTAAGAATATTATGAGAAAATTATCTTAATACTATTAAAAGAGGAGTACAAAATTAAGAATGTCCAAAATTATGGTTTTATTTACTTCAATTGCCATTCAATTTATGCATTTAGAAAACACTAATTAAAATTAAAAAGGATAATTAGGGAATAAATCAGAAATTGAATTCAATTCGATCCAAATAGTATAGGGTCCGCGTGTTTTTGTTTGGGTAAATGGGTTAAATAGGTGAACCCAACTGTTTAAATGTGATTACGGGTTAGTTAGTATATACGGTAACTATAATATCTTGTGAAATCTTAACACATGCACAAAGCTAAACAATCCAAATAATAGTCAGCATCTAATGTTGTAAATCCACAAAGCTAAATGTAATGCTACGTATATGCTGCAATAATTTCAGATTTTCTTGAGTTCTATTAGAGAGTTTAGGGATATGAAGAACTCAAATTTAACATATTAAATCTTAATTACTTAACCTCAGTAGAAATCATAAATTTAGACCAAATTATATATTATGATTTAAGTAATTGTATAGTTGCATTTTTTTTTGTCAACAGCATAAAAGATTAAAATGTTAAACTGATGTAAGTAAGATTTTCTTTTTAGTTGCATTCATATATAAAATATTTTAACAATACATCAGTTAAAATGTAAAACTATGATTGCCGGTTAAAATATGAACGGGTTAGATTTTACATAAGTTTATAATATTGTAGGCCATGTAATGGAGCGGATTAGATTTTACATAAATATGATTATAAGATGAATTTACATACATATAATTATTAAAGAATTATTGCGCAAAATTTTCAAGACAAACAAAAAAACCAAAACAAAATCACCAATTTGGACTAATAAAAATAGCACAATAGAAAAAAATACTATTTTGATAGGTAATAAAGATTTAAATTTAGTTATGATAAATTTGATGACACAGCAAATAAAATATGATACTATAAAATTGAAAATATGAAAAAACTAAAATTTATTAAAAATACAATTTATAAAAAAAAAATTATCCCGCGGTGTACTGCAGGTTCAAACCTAGTAATTTAGTAAAAAGGAAAAAACAAACATCTCTATGTTGACATTTTTTTAACTTATATGTTGAGATGGATACCATCTATACATATTAGTCTCAACATGTAAAATATCAGCAAAATTTTCACTTGCGTCATGGTTTCATTTAAGTAAAATTACTTTGAATTACTTTTAAAAACATGAAAATAGTATCATAGGTAGAATGAGTAAGTAATGGATCAGGTTGAAATAGATATGCTCAACAAAATTGGGTTAAAGGTTGCGTATATTAAAGGATGCAAGTTGAGATTTCCTTTTCCTTTTTATAAGTTCTGTTCTTCTTTTTCCCTAGAAGACATGCATGCCTTTGATTATGAAGAGGACAGAACAGCTTCTTACATGTAACTGCCTTTTTTGGCCTCACTAAGAAATTTTTATTCTAGTTATATAAAAATATCGAGAAACACACCAAAATGTGGTTTTTACAACACCTCTTTTTGAGGCTACTCGTTATATTTTATCTGTAATTAAATGTTTTGTTCTTTTTCAATTTAATTCTCGAACCGATTTCTTAATAGAAACAAAGTATAAAAATGCTATTTTCCCCTATATATGCTGAGCGTACCAATTTCGATTTCATATTGAAAATGACTATAGCTTTTATCTAACCATATGGCTTATTAAAAATACATGTATGGTATGGTACAATTTCCCGGGCTCTTGCCTCTTGTTATCGCGTAGTTTACGTAAATGGAACCCGAATGAATATGATCGTATGTTATATATAACTGTGAACTATTATTAAATCATAAAAATCAAATTGTTTATGATATTTACGATTATGTATCAATTGTAATTATCCATTTTGGGTCTTTTATATACGTAAAAGATTATGTTAACTTAAAAACAAAGCTATCGTCTATATATGCTGACAAGTGTAAACAAAAAAGTATAAGATGCGTATCCATACATACCACTTAAGTTTGGGGGATTCATATTTAGTTCATATCATTTTATAATATACTCGTTGAAGATGATATATAATATAGAAAAATAAATCCAACTCCCAATTTATAAACATCGATCCAAATAACATTTCTATATTGGCTTTCTTCTAAACATATAGTTTGTGTTTGTAAAATAGTATCTTAATGTAACCTGGCCATAACTTAGTGCGATTTGCTAATTTTTTTCCTTTGTATTTAACAAATTAATAAACCAAAAATCAAACAAACAATAAGTGGTGATGATGCTCCACATATTGTCTCCACCAAACCAAAAAGTAAACCCCAAAATCTCCATAAATAGAACTCAGCCTAGCGTGTGTTCTCCACACTTACTCGATTCTCTACTCAACAAAACAAAACAAAACAAAATAAAAAAACAAAAAAAAACACAAAGAGCTATCATCAAAACATGGATCAATTAGGTCATAACACGAACATGGACATAGAGAAAGAATCAACAACCTTCGACTACTCAAAACGTTCTCAATGGCTACGCGCCGCCGTGCTCGGAGCTAACGACGGTCTTGTCTCCACTGCGTCGTTGATGATGGGAGTCGGCGCCGTTAAGCATGACGTCAAGGCTATGATTCTATCCGGATTTGCCGGAATGGTCGCCGGAGCTTGTAGTATGGCTATCGGAGAGTTTGTCTCCGTTTACTCTCAGTACGACATAGAGTTGGCTCAGATGGAGAGAGATAATGGAGAGATAGAGAAAGAGAAGCTTCCTAGCCCGATACAAGCGGCGGCTGCGTCCGCACTTGCGTTTTCCGCGGGTGCGATTGTGCCGCTTTTGGCGGCTGCGTTTGTGAAGGAGTATAAAATGAGGATCGTTGCGGTTGTGGTGGCGGTTACGGTGGCGCTTATGGTTTTCGGGTGGTTAGGAGCGGCGCTAGGGAAGGCACCAGCGGTTAGGTCATCGGCTAGGGTTTTGTTTGGAGGTTGGTTAGCTATGGCGGTTACGTTCGGGTTGACTAAGCTTATTGGGTTGCATGGACTCTAAATTGTTGTTGTGATAAAATCTTTAATATAAGATTTTAAAAGTAAGTGTTGTTAATCCTGTAACGGATTTTAGTTCGAAACTCGTGAAACTTACTTGTATGTTTTAAACAAATCTAAACTCTTCTACTTTAAAATGATCTTCATAGGTAATCAGATTATGAAAATGAAGGGGTCATATGTTTCAATTTTATTAAAGATGTAATTTTGAAGATTTGGTGACGATATTGAGAAGCCTGTTTGTTTGACGGTGGATATCGTAAATATGTGTACGAATTACGATGACGGTTTGGTTATTTCACGGATCTATGATATATATAGGATGTTTCTGTATTTTTTTTGTCTAAGACGTTTTACAACAAATGCAATTATAATTAGCAAGATTTAAAGGAATTTCAATTCGAATAACTATAATCAAAATTTGTGTTATCGTGAAGCAACCATTGCTCCCATGCTCGATCATATCTTATGTCTCCCATATTTTTATCGAAGACAAACGTTTCCGAGTGTGCTTGTCAATAATTTGAATTTGTCTCTGCTCTGATCTAACATCAAATCATTATCATTAATGTAGATTTATAAGCAAAACGCCTTATAAAAGAAACCAACTTAAATTGAACGTTTGTGCCTTTGTGGATATATACAAAAATGCGCTATAAAAGAAACCAATTTAGACCCCTAATCATCATGGTGCATCTCCCACATGTGTATCCAAAAATCGTTATATGTGAGAGAGGGTGTTTCAACTCATTTGTGTTGGTTAGTTTGTCTCTACTACCTATGTGTAAAGTGTGTAACACCCCCTATGGAGAATGTTGTTAATCTCTCGATGGACTAAACGTCTAAAACTATAGATTATAGATAACTATATATTTGCCGACCAAAAAATTGTCTTTTGAAAAACGGGAAAATGATGTTTTGAAAGAGTAAATGATCATATTACGTAAAGAGTAAAGCAATGGACCAGAGTTTCAATACATCACTGATAACATTGAACATAACATATCAGTGATCTCTACAACATCCATAAAGTGAAAAAGAGAGCTACTTTAAAACTGTTGTCGTATATACTATAATAATCGTATGTACTACTAGTATTATTTCTCCGTTCATGCTTTCACATCTCCATAAAAGAAGGAGCAGCTTGCTTTTAGACTTTTAGTTACACGAATCCCATATCATTATTACGAATATAAAGAAATTTCTAAACAACAAAAAAAACACTTCTGTTATGATTTTAGAAAATAATGTTATATAACTAAATGTATATTTTGATAACCAAAGCTGAGTTTTTAAGCCTTTGACTAGAAACCTCCATTCAGTATTTGATATAAGATGTGATTTTTCATTTTTGTAACCATTTTTCTAAAACCAAAACTCAAGTTTCAGCACCACATAGAAAACATAATTAGACACAAATTTTTTGTATTGGATTACTTTTCCTTAGTCAACAAAAGTGGAAATAAGTTAAAAGGCATATAAGGATGATGATGATATGTGTATATCTCAAACTCAAAGACTCAAAAGGCTCTTCTTTCCCTGCAATTTTGCTAGCAGGAAGGTTCATGAACCAATAATTCAGCACTTTTTCAGGGAGAAGGGAAAAAAAAAAAAAAAAAGCAAACACAAAACATGCTTTTGTCTCTCTATATTCTCTCAAATCTTATGTGAATGCTTTGGTTAGAAGCAGGAAGATGAATTTGTTTGTTCTGCATGGACGCAGACAGGGCATAACATGGCTCAGAATTAAGTCCTTGCTCCTTGAATTGGGTAATAATCTGGAATACCAATGAAAGAACATAATTTGAACAATATGTCCACCAACTGGTAGCTCAGTTCAAAACATACATAGGAACTCTAAACGTATGACTTACCTCAGTGAACCTCATGTTAAATCTATTTATTATATCTTCAGTTTGCTGTCTAATTTCCCTCACGATAGGAGCAATTTTGTATTGCAGAAACAAGTGTTAACTAAAGGAGAAAGGAGAGAGACCTGGGTTATATTCATTATGGAATATACCAATTGAAACAACATAATTTGAACAATATGTACACCAAGCGATAGGTCAAACATACACAAGAAACTATAAACGTGTTATAACTTAGCCTCATGTTATAGCATATTGTCTTTTCCTAGGCTCGAACACACGACCAGCAGAGTCTAAGACGGTATAATCAATCTCGAGCTCAACGAATTTCCTCACCGGCGGATTCCTTCCTCGTTTTATGGTTTGGAATGTTTCATTAAGTATAAAGCTTGTAACTCTCTTTATTTATTTACTTGCTGTAGATGTATCTCTAACCCCCTTTGGATATCTATAATGAAGGTAAGTGTTAATAAATAAATAAAAAAACTTAGCCTCATGTTAAATTCATTTGGAACATCTTTAGTTTGCTGCCTCATTGCCTTCACGATAGGAGCATTCCTGCATATTTTTCATACAAGTATTTTACAACAAAGAACAAAAAAAAACCATCCTAGCAGAATGACAAGTAGTCTCACCTTGTATTCGCCAAAATCCACACACCATGAGCAGAAGAAGATCCAAAGAGAAGAGGGCGAGACGAAAGCTAGCACAGAGATGGTAATGACTGAAAAGGGAAAGACTTGGTTTTTGAGTGCATATCAAGTGAAGCAGGTTGATGCCATATTCCTGTGTAGGCTTCGAAAAACAAGGCAGGACATTGTCAAGACACTAAACCATAGGCAGAAAGATTTAACCAATATTTGTTAGTCTTGAAAGAAGATGAACCTGATTCCCCTAGTGTGGAAATTGTTATCTAGCTCATACACTAATCAATCAGAGAATGAGATCAACCCAACCGAAAAATCAAAGAATTTTGGAGATAAAAGTTGGTACTAATCTAATTGGTTGCAAGTAGAATCCTCTATGTAACAAAGCTACAAATACACAACAAGAGCGTAAAAAAACGACCCAACAATCAAAACTTTATGGAGTGAGATTATAGCTCAGAGGCATAGAGCTAAAGCACTTAAAAGAACAAAACTCTTACATCAGTATAGTTTCTATTAATTAAACTTTCATAGTCCCCAATTCCACAAGCCCTCCTAATCGGCTTTGTTTCGGCATATTCACATTTTTTTTTTAATTAATTTTCAATCAATCAACTCAGTTTTAGTTCATATCAAAAGCAAAGTCAGATATTGTAGCATGTCCCAATCAAAAATTATCACATGTTTTGTAGGCCGAAATATAAACACAACCATAAACATTTTTTTTTTTTTAATTATTTCTGATATAATTAGAAATATGAACCTGCGAACAACAATAGGGACCAGAAGGAAGAACACAACATCATCTTTTATATTAGTAGCATAAATAAAAAGAATATTTTACTTATGTTTTGTTTATTTTTTGTTAATATCTATTCAACATTTCAAAGAACAAAAAAAAAACTAATTTCTTTTATATATAAACAATTACACCTACAATTTATATTTATAAAATAGTCACAAAATAATATAAATATATAAACAATTAAAAATACATATTATCTACTTATCGTATAGGTAACCATCTAGTATATATATCATTTTTAACATTTTTTAAACGTATATGGTCCTTCTAGAGGGATGAACATCCGTTGTTCACTAGACGACGACAACAGTAGTGGTCTCTCCTCTTGATGGAAAGAGCAAAACAGCACATTACATTACCGAAGTGCTATTATGTCGTTGGGGGCAAACAACACCCGTAATCTTGAAATGAATCGGATCATTGACTCTCATTTCTTAGTGACGCAGCTGGCTTTAGCTATGGACTTGCGAGGCATCCTTGACAGAATCTCATTTTTGGTATCTTCAGGAAGATTTTCGAACTCCATTTTTTCTATTTTGCTTCTTCTCTAGTGATATTTTTGTTTGTGTTATGAGGCTAATGGGATAACAGAGATGTGGAATTTATAGGGAAAAACTCACACCTAATCTTGCTGAGAGTCCTCT
Organism: Camelina sativa; assembly: GCF_000633955.1. Classification (NCBI taxonomy): domain Eukaryota; kingdom Viridiplantae; phylum Streptophyta; class Magnoliopsida; order Brassicales; family Brassicaceae; genus Camelina; species Camelina sativa. Next base: position 30,991,536 of record NC_025693.1, read on the forward strand.
CAAAACGCGTTAAACACTTGCTTATAATGTTGGCTTATTAGTAATATAGTTAGAGATTATTGGACGCCATTCATCAAATTGAAAGACTTTTCTTTCCTCTTATATTTTAGTACTTACAACTTGAATCACACGTCAAAGTATCATGGATATTTGTTGAAGGTTTTTTCACTTGTACATCTTTCGTACAGATCGGATTGATTGCAAGAAGAAGAAAATGGTTTCACACGTCAAAAAAAAAATTTATTAACTCACTTTTATGACTTATGTAATTTATCAGAGAGGTTTGGTGCCAAATTAATGTGACTTGAAAGTTTTTCACTTTCATAGTAATTAAACGTCTAGTCCTCTACCACAAAACCATTGTTATACGTCATAGCTAGAAACACACGTTTTTATCTCTTTTTAAAAAGTTTTTAGTTTTCACATTAGTTCTTAGGTTGTGAAATCTGGACCAGATAGTATGCTAGCTTTATATGAGAGGCAACTCTCCATGATATCCATATAATATACTCGTAAAAATTTATAAGAATTCTCACTTGTTAACAGCTTAATTAACTAGTGGTCTTTATAAGTTGTTTTGATATTGAGAAGCTTGTTTGTCTGACGTGGATATCGTAAATATGTGTACGAATTACGATGACGGTTTGCTTATTTCACAGATCTATGATATATAGGATGTTTCTGTAATTTTTTTTTTCTAAAAATTTTTACAACAAATGCAATTATAATTAGCAAGATTTAAAGGAATTTCAATTTGAATAACTATAATCAAAATTTTTGTTATCGTGAAGCAACCATTGCCCCCATGCTCGATCATATGTTATGTCTCCCATATTTTTATCGAAGACAAACGTTTCCGAGTGTGCTTGTCAATAATTCGAATTTGTCTCTGCTCTGATCTAACATCAAATCATTATCATTAATGTAGATTTATAAGCAAAACGCCTTAAAAAAGAAACCAACTTAAATTGAACGTTTGTGCCTTTGTGGATATATACAAAGATGCGCTATAAAAGAAACCAATTTAGACCCCTAATCATCATGGTGCATCTCCCACATGTGTATCCAAAAATCGTTATATGTGAGAGAGGGTGTTTCAACTCATTTGTGTTGGTTAGTTTGTCTCTATTACCTATGTGTAAGGTTTGTAACAGCCCCTATGGAGAATGTTGTTAATCTCACGATGGACTAAACGTCTAAACCTATAGATTATAGATAAATATATTGCCGACCAAAAAAGTGTCTTTTAAAAAACGGGAAAATGATGTTTAAACATTGAACATAACATATCAGTGATCTCTACGACGTAACATCCATAAAGTGAAAAAGAGAGCTACTTTAAATTAAAACTGTTGTCGTATACTATAATAATCGTATGTACTACTAGTATATATTATTTTCCATTCGTTCTTTCACATCTCCATTATGGGCTGTTTCCCCTTGTGTGTTTATTTCTTTGACTCATTGTCGTTTATTCTGACCAAAAACAAATGTTGGAAATAATTAAAACCCAAAACAAACAATTGCAGAAGGAAATGTCGAAAGAGAAATGGAAGCTCCTTGAGAAATTAACTGAAGAGATTCTTTAAGATTCCCTGAACATTCCAAATGTCTACACTGGAAGGCTGGAGCTTCACAGGCCTCTTGTTATGTCGTGTCTGCTGAGAACAAAGCTATTCGTCTTCCTTATGTATATTTTGTTAATTGTGTTAGGGTGGAATTTGTATCCCTCATAATTAATTTAACCAATATTAAGAAAGCTCTGAATAATAGTTAATACTGAAATTATATAATCTTATTGAAAATTCTAAATTCTCACATAAAGCATAAAATCTTCAATGAAATTACCAATAAATAATATAAAAGAGTACTAGTGATGAATATTTTGAATAATGATGTCTAAGAAGATCTAACGTGTCATGACTCATGTGGCTACGAAGAACTAAAACACATAGGAGGAAATAAAAACGCGTCATTTCCATGCTTTACATCCATATGCTAATTGGCCAACATTTTTAGTAAGCTTAACTCACTTTCCGAGAAGGCCACAACTTAATTAGCTGCACCGTTAAGCCAGCTAGTATAGGTGCATATTTAGTTGTAAGTTTTTAACGTCTGGAACCATGAAATTTCTCCTTTTGGTTTCAGATGTAATTAACCTGAAATTACAGTAATACAGCAATGCGTTATAAGACAACAAGTTAATCGCATGTCACCTTATTAATTGATATCACAACGTTGGTAACGAACTCTGAGATTTTTCTAAATACATTTTATGGCTACTCCATCGGACCACGTATAGATTCCAATGCAATGAGTAGCTAGATGATTAAAAAAAAAATTATAATTAATTATAACCATGCCCTAACTAATTTGACCAAGAAATATTAAGAAAAATCACATTTGGCATATAAGAGTCCATTTGGCACCAATATATAATCTCTCTCTTAATTAATAATTACATAAGAGGAAATTAAGTCTGTCAGTTTTGATGCATATGGCGTCCAATAATCTCAATAATATTAATTGGCCATAATTATTCTACAAATATCCATCATTTGACGTGTGATTTCAATCCTCTTCTCTGTACAAAGAGAGGTAAAACTAAAACCTTGTACAAATATCAACATTTTCACGTGGGATCGACTGCATTCGAAGAACTGAAAATATATAGAGGAACTAAATTAAAATCTGTCAATTTAAAACTGTGGGAAACCAATTACTCTTCTTGCAACTGTGTGTACAAAGAGGTTAAGTGGAAATAAACTTAATCTGTCAATTTAACATATATATATTAAATGCTTGACGTCTAATCTCTGCACCAACGAATTTCTTCTTTTGGTTTTAGGTGTAAATATGTAATTAGCATGAAATTAAAATTAAAAAAGATGGAGTCGTTTAAACTTTAAAGGCTCTCTAATTAAGATTTTCTATAAATTCCTCAACTCTCTCACTCAACATACATACAGTATATACGAAAATATCATAATTGAAGAGAAAAAAAATAATGGAGGGAATAACTTTCGAAAGTCTTCCTCAAGAAATCAGAAATGAGATTCTGATACGGTTGTCTCCCAACACCCTGGTGAAATGCATCAGTGTCTCGAAGAAATTGGCAGCTACGATCCGTACGAAAAGCTTCAAAGAACTCTACTTGACGCGATCCATGGGAAGGCCCCGAGAGTTGTTCGCCACCATCGACGACAAGGACGCGACAACACCAAGCGAATATCAAGTGTTGTTTCGTTCTCTTCATCAAGACCAGATATCTGGTGAACAACGTCACATGATCAGCATCTCACTACAAGGAGAATTTATGTTTTCTCCACCGGTCCGAGGTTTGGTATGTCTTCAAGAAAAGAATAAAAATAGGGTTGTGATTTGCAATCCGGGCACGATGAAGTTCCTGGATTTACCAATGGTCGAAGCGGATGAAACAACAAAGATAACAACTCAGTTCGGATACGATGAAGGAGAGGATGAATTTAAGGTGTTATGTACAAAGACAAAGCCCAAAACTCCTTGGGAGAATGAATATCTGGTTTTGACGGTGGGAGTGGGACCGGGTGATCAAGAACCTTGGAGAAGACTCGTATGCAATGTTCCTCATACTCCCGTTCATCATGGAGTATGTGACAGAGGAGTTTTGTATTATCGTGCTACTAAATCTGATAAGTCGAATATCATAATGAGCTTCGACGTCAGGAATGAAACCTTTCGTCTCATTCCATCACCTCAAGATGTCGATCTGAATAAAGGTTTCTGGAGATTTGTCAATTACGACGGGAAACCTGCACTGGTGGTGGATGAAACAAATGAGTTCGTTTACGAACCCAGCGGCGGCGATGCTTATCTTGAAATGTGGGAATTGCATGGCTATTCAAGATGGTCCAAAAACAGCATACTGATTCGTAACTGGAGAGGCTACGCTGAGGATGAAATAAAGCATGTATATCGTTTCCGGGGTACCACAAGAACAAAGCAACTTGTTTTCGCAACAATAATGGTTAACGAAGAGGGATCACTCGTTGTGATCTACTACGATATACCTACAGAAACATTCACAAGATCTATGGTTCAACTTTTGGGCGGAGGTGATGATGAGTTCCGATTTGTGGATACCTTCGTGCATCATGTCGATAGTCCTATGCTTATATGAAGAATTGAAGATCAAGAGTTGGTCAGTACTCATCATTATCAGAAACTGGTTGCTTAAATATATTTAAGAATTCTCTAAGTATTACTATTATAGTACTAAGTTTATTTTTATTATTGGGTTCAGTGTTCGTTTTCATTTCTATTATCGTTGATATGCTACTATATGATAATTTTTCTTTTTAATTCCCAACTGGTATTGTTGGGATTAATGTTCGTTTTCAACTCTATAGTCGTTCATCTTCTTTCTTTATAATTAAATATTAAATGTTTATGATTGCATTAATAAATGTTTATGATTGCATTTATGTTTATTCAGTTCTTTTCACCTAACACGAAATCACATCTAACTCGTACAACAAACATTACCCATGTGGTTTAATATATCGGAATATAATATACATGGTGGACTGTAAGGGAGAAAAGAAAAAATAATAACCGGAAAAAACGAAAGAAATAAGAGAAATAAAGGAAAGCCTTTGCCTCCCATTTATGTTTAATAAGGGCGATGCAGTGTGATTTGGAAGTGAAGAGACTCCATAAAAGGAGGAGCAGCTTGCTTTTAGGGCATTTGCATCGGTGTCCCTAAACACCATTCTTGTCAATTAAGTGATTTAATTTAAATCAAAATTCGATATATTAACAAGATACGTTCCTTATTAGGGGACGTTTTTCCATCGTCCTTCATTACACGTGTCTGCGTGTGATATGTTTGTATTGTTTGGGTAGGGTAAACAAAAAAATCGAAACATCACTTTTTTTTTTTTCATCTCCGACTCCCTCTTTATTGTTTCTTTCTCTCTCGACGGCGACTTGTTTTCCCGGCGAAAGCATCAGTTAATTTCGTCATCCGAATCGATCTGTGGTTTCATCTTGAAGGGTATCCGCCGGTTCCAATCTCACGAGGTTAGTGTTCCAACGCCGTTTGCGATTTTAGGGTTTGGTATATTGTTTGTCGATTCGATATTGATTCTCGATTTAGAGTTCTCGATTGAGTCTCTTATTTGTTATTAGAGTTGGATATAGGGTTATGGGTTTCAATTTTTTATCCTGAATTTAGTCTCTCGATTTAGGGTTCTTTGATTTAGTTTAGTATGTACGATTTAGGAATTTTATTGTATTGTATTTTCGATTTTTTCCCCTGATTCGGTAAGTCTGGTGTTCGATTGTTTAGTCTGTGGTTCGATTGTTCTCGATAATAGTTTTATCTCTGGGTTTACGCTGCAAATGTCTCTGTTTTTTGTTTTGATTTACGGTTTTGGTTTATGTTTTTTGTTTCGATAGTTGCGTGTCTCAGTTTTGGTTCGAATTAGGTTTTTAGATTATGTTTCTAGGTTAGCTGGATGAGTGTATGAATTTCTGAGTGTAAGGATGGGATGTATATGCTATAAGATGACTAGTTTGTTGCTTAAGCTAGTTTGAATTTTGCATTGCAAATCTGTTAGGCTGTAATCTTGAGCTATGATGGATTTTCTCTTCATCTTGTGCTGAGCTACGTGTGGGTTATGCATCTCCGTATTATATGACCATTTGTCTTGCAAGTATAGTAATAAGAAATTTGTTTAGGAGCAGAGCACACTTCAAACTTTCCTTGTTACTTATTTCATATTTGGCCTCTGATACAAAGTTCGTCTTCTGAGTTAGTACTTCCTCTGGCTTCTGCAGATTGTGTCAAAGGATCTATCAGAACCTTTGCGTTCACACAAAGATCTCGATAAAGATGCAGCTCCCTTCTATAAGAAAGCAGAGAAATTTTATGATGCTCTCGCTAACCAATTGGTTAACCAAGGACATGTACTGGACCTTTTTGCATCCGCACTTGATCAGGTAATTTAGTTAGTGACATTCTCACTCGTTTTTCAACCTATCATTTCAGTGGTACACTTGAGGTCATCTGTTCAAAGGACGTAAAAATCCAAGGGATTATTGGACCTTGCGCATCATTGCAAAAGGTTGAAGCTATTCTTACAGAAGTTTATCTTTTTGTCTTTAAATTATGGTAGATAGTTTAATAGTTATGCTTTTTTGGGAACAATTGCAGAAAGGCCCAAGCGTTTCTAATACAGTTATTGGGGAGGGGAATACTACAGTTTGGAAGATGTGTGGCCTCGACAAAAGTACTTGTTTGACAGTCTTCTTTGATCTTTCTTCTAGTGATCAATCAAGTACTCCTGGAGGTGTAAATAACCAGCTATATCTACAATTTTTGACAAGGTATTCTCTTCATGCAATTCTGGGTTTGTGCATGTTCATCGAGTCTCCTCTGTTTGACAAAACAAATCTTTTTGAGGCTATTAGACAAAATGTACATTCGAAGTTGAGAATCTTCCATGTTTTTATTGTATTTTTTGTTTTTTTCAAGTTTTTGTAAGTTTGTAATTTTCTTATGTTTTTAATGTCAATGTTATATGTTTTATTTAAATTAAAACTTTAATATGTTTTCCTATATTTATTTAAATAATTAATTTTTTTAATTAAAAATACTATGAAGGACCATATCCTGAAGGACACCAATGCTATACAAAACTTAAGAAACTCTCAAAATATAAATAAAATAATTGAAGGACCAAAATTGTAGGACAACCGATGCACATGCCCTTAGTTACTACACGAGTCCCATATAAATTATTAAGAATACTGTATAAAGAAATTTCTCAACAAAAACAAGGGAAATTGGCAGCAATAACCAATAAAAAATTTTAACTAAAAGACTGACTGTACTTCTTTTAACTAAAAAAATTTTAAAGAAGACACAACTTCACTTCAATTTTAAACAAAACATAGAGAGAGAATCGTCGCGCATGGCCGACACTCGCGGCGATTTTTTCTCCCAAACTCTTTCTTCTTCTGACCACAACCTCTTGCACCGTCGATGGGGGTTCTCCGTCGATTCCGGCGACGAAGAGAGCCCCAAGGCCCATGGTTCTTCATCCGTAAACTGCAGCATCAACAAAGTAAAGCTTCATATCGAAATCAAGGGAGCAGCAGGAAGGAGAAGCTTCCGCGACATACCGACGGTAAAGAGCTCTATCGGCGGTGATGCGACGCGGAGTAGAAGAGGGAGATTCACGGCAAGGATCGAGAGAGGTAGGTGGTTAGATCCGAAGACTGGAGATTCTGGAGGTTTTTCACAGTCGTTGTTCGATGGGGGAGGTCGTCTCCGGCTAGAAGGAACTAAGCCACCGTCGAAGGTTCTCAGATCTACTCCCTACCGCCTGTCTTCTCTCACATATGAGCATGAATCTCGTCGACATGCAAAGCTCGGATCTCTTTTTCCTCCTCAAAGCTGCTCTACGGTGGCGGGATGGCAACGGATCTTGGATCACCATCTCCGTTTAACTCGCGTCGTCCAGGCTCACCGGAGGTCCTGATCCGATGAGCATCCGCAATCTCATGGGCGGCGGCTCAATCTGTGTTCTACAGTTTGGGATTAGGGTTACAGACGACCGGTTTAATTCCGGTTCGTCATTAATTAAACCCGAGTCAATTTCGATTTTTGGTTTTACTTGGTTTGTTGTATGTGGTTTAGGCCCTAAGGGGATATTGTAAATGGGCCTAAATCCGGAAATAGCCCATTGGGCATTTATCTATAATATTGAGTACCCTTTAACAAAAAAAAAAAGACTGACTGTACTAACCATTAACCTATAATACTAGATTTTAAACCCACGGTACACCACGGGATAATTTTTAATATAATAAAATTTTAATTTTTTAGTTTGTTTTATTTAATTAAATAGTAATTATATTTATAAGAGAATTAAAAACATAAATAAGTAATTTATAAGCTATTAAATCACAATTTTGCTAATGTTTAATTGTTTTACAGAATTTTAATTAAATTACCTTGATTTAATATATTTAATATTCTAATATTGGCAGTATTGACCAAATAATTAAATGACGATGTAACCCGTGTTTTAACATAGAGTTGATAATATTTTAAATTTATACTAGTGTTGATTCAAATCCATCGTGTTCATACTCTTAAACCTTGCAATTGTAAACATTAATTTCAGCAATAGATGGCTATCTTTTTTTTTTGTTCAAAAAGATGGCTATATATAATAGTTTTTGAATTTAGAAAAGCAAAACACAAAACAAATCTTTTAAGTCCAATGTTGATCGTTATCATCTGTGGGTTTTCTTGGTCTAATTATACATGGCGAATAAGCAATTAAAGAAAAAAGATTGTAATTTACATATTAATCGAAGCGAACGTCAGATCCTTTGGACGAAATAGATATGCAACCATGAAGGTTCGTTTACAAATTGTATTAAATCTACAAAAAAAAATTGGTGGTTGAGATATGCAAGGTATACGATTCTAATCTCATAATTGGTATATATAAGTGACATATCCAACTGACAAAGAAACACATCCTAAGAATATTTTAGAAATGAAGCTCTAAATGTGAAGTCAGGAGTAAGAAACTGGCTATTGTTATTAAGCTAATAAATAGATTGCTATGTTGATATTGTATCGCAAGATTTGACAATATAAGATCTTAACTTGGACGCACCATGCGGCTTTGTAAGGTCACAAAACATGAAGAAAAACACAAGTAGCAACCATTTTTGTTCTTTGAGCTATTTGAGCTTTGTAGAAATGATGCGTTCTTTTGGAATTGAAATTGATATATATATATATAAGATGAAAGCGATTAGGGTTAGTTGTGATAGATTTTTAATAAAATCTTTGTGAGCAAGCAAAATATATTTGATTGCATTGTAATTTGCTTTAAAAACTTTGTTGATATGGAAGTAGTTCCTAACATATATGAACTAATATTTTTAACGCATATACTGTTGTATATATAACAAAATATGTTTCTAGATATATGTAATATAATGAATACATATATTAATAAGTTTCCAAAAAATATGAAACAAAATTTCAGAGGATTGGTATGCGATATTTATGGAATAGTGTATTAAATTTGTTCCTAAATTTTCTGATGATTTCCAATTAAACATAATTGTAAGATCTTAAGATTATAGGGATCAACATTGCAAAATAAAAATTTTAATAAATACAAATAAAAGGGTATTACCCAAAATGTACTTCAAAAATGTCTATATAGATACTATGTATTTTCTATAATATTGACAATTTTGCCCAATATACATAATTAACAGTTACCACTCTTCATCACCGGCTCTCCCCCTATATATATCACACATATATATTGTTTCTCCTCTCCTCATTTTTTCTTCTTTATCCTTCTTTTTTTCACTTTCATTTATTAATTTATAATTTATATAAAAAAAATATTTTGTTAATCTACATGTTATGAAAAAATTTAATTCTCAGCATTTCACTCGGTTGCTTAGGTTGCCTATCTTTTAGAGTATAGTACTTTTTTCTTTTTGCGGTTTACTCGGTTTGGATTGCCTATATTGTATCATTTAAGGTATAGTATTTTTTCCAGTGTGTGTTTCAATCGTTTGGGTTGCCTATGTTATATTCTCTAGAGTATATAATTTTTTTGGTGTACATAAAATTCGATCGATTAGATTGTTTATGTCTTATCTCTTACGGTTATAGTCACACACCATGACCAACACATCAACACTACTATCCCACCACCACCTTTGCAACTACCACCACGATCATTGTAGCCACCACCATATCGTATAACCACCACTAGTACCGTACTCTCATTACCACTTTTATAAAATTATTTTATTAAATAAGTTTTGTTTTATACTATTTAGTTTTATTCTATATTGTATAGTTTAAATTTTCAATGAACACTATTTTTTATTTTAATTGATTATTATCCGAATCATGTTATATAAATAAGAAAATCTATGGTTTTTTAAAACTATTGCAAGATTTATTTAGTTATTTTTATAAGATTAAATTACGACTTAAAATGATGAAGGGTAAAATCAATTTTGTTATAACACACCTTCTTTCTTCTCCCCTGCGCGTGTTCTTCACTTCACTGCGCACACTCATAAAAAAAGAATAGATATAAAATCTACCTTGTTTTGATTTTGAAATAGATTCTCTACTCTTAATTTCTTTCATATGGAAAATGCTGGGAAGAGCAAATAAGGGATCCAAATCCCCCTACCAATCTATGATACATGAATAGGAAAAAGATTCCTCAACAAAATCCCTTACCTTGTGCCTTTTTATTTTTAACGGTAAAGGAGAGTTGTCCGAACTCTTGTTTTTAGTAATTTTTTTTACTTAAGTTAGAGGTTTATTAAGTCTGTCGAGAGTAATATTCTACGACAAGCAATTCATTTATTTTCAAACCGACGCATTTCCTATCTATTATTTGATTGACTAACCCTTCATATTGGAATGTGTGAAGAGTCAGATGGTTTGGCAATTCTTCAGGGGCAGATGAATCAAGAAGATTTTGAACCAAAGTTCTAGAGTTTTGTTCATCCTTCACTGTAATAATATCTCGGGGTTTGCAGCGATAACTTGGTATATCAACTATACGGCCATTAACTAAAATATGTCCATGGTTAACTAATTGGCGCGCTTGAGGAATAGTCAAAGCCATACCCAATCGAAAAAGGATGTTATCCAAACGCATTTCAAGTAATTGTAGTAAAACTTGACCTGTTGACCCCTTGGCTTTTCCGGCGATACGCACATATTTAAGTAATTGGCGTTCTGTAAGACCATAATGAAAACGCAATTTTTGTTTTTCTTCTAAACGAATACGATATTGAGATTTTTTTACGGGGCGTGATTGGTTTCTAAGATCGCTTCCTGCCTTAGGCCTTTTACTAGTTAGTCCCGGTAAAGCCCCCAGACGTCGTATTTTTTTAAAACGAGGCCCTCGGTAACGTNGGGGTTTGCAGCGAATATATTCTTCGTTCCTTTTTTTTGTTTTGGTCATCACACAAATTCACCCCAAAAACAATATCTTCTGTTATGATGAGTTTTAACTTTTAAGCCTTTGGCTAAAAACCCTCATTCTGTATTGATAACGGATGTGATTTTTCATTTTTGCAACCATTTTTCTAAAACCAAAACTCAAGTTTTAACACCACATAGACAACCCAATTAGACACAAATGTTTTTATTGGATTACTTTTCCTTTAGTCAACAAAAATGGAGAGAAGTCAAAAAGGCATATAAGGATGATGATATTTGTATATCACGAAGACTCAAAAGGCTCTTCTTTCCCTGCAATTTTGTCAGCATGAAGGTTGATGAACCAATTATTCAGCATTTCTCAGGGAGAAAAGGACCAAAAAAGAAAAGAAAACAAAAAAAAGCAAAAACAAAACACGCTTTTGTCTCTCTTTAATCTCTATCTTCTGTGAATGCTTCGGTTAGAAGCAGGAAGATGAATTTGTTTGTTCTGCATCGACGCAGACACGGCATAACAAGGCGTGTGAGTGTTTGAAGCTCAAGAGTATACATTTGAATGTTCAGGGAATCTACTGTATCTTGAAGATGTTCTTCAGTTTCACAACTAGCTTCCACTCATCGAAGTCTAATTCATCCTGCAATTAATTTGGGTTTGATTTTTAGATCAAATTTTGTTGTTAAAATGATGATGATATGCGGGAAAACACAGGGAGGGGAAATTCTCCACTTACCCGATAATCATCTTTGAGTATGTCAATAGATCTCCTCGAAATGTGACTCACAAGTTCATCTTCCATGTCAAAGTGCCTTCCAAACATCTTCTGCTCTTCCGCATTCGAACCAACAATCTGTATACCAAAGAAAGCATCGATAGAAGGTGAATGCATGATGAAGCTGAAACAGCAGCAAACGATACCTCTTTTCTCTCTGTAAACAAAAGATTTGCAAGCTTGTTAAACGGAATGATCCCATTACCTTTATCGCCACCTTGTGGCCCTTCTTTGCATAGTCAACAGGCTTGTGGTTGTTCTCAATAGATGCAATGCGGCCAATATCTATGAACTCTCTGCCTGGGACACAAATGGGGGTCCCAATCTAAAAACAAACAAGACAGATAAGAAAGTGTGAACCCTAGGACTTGCGAGAGTTACTGAGAATGTTGGAAATAAAAATATATGATACCTTAAGTATACCCTCGACGACATCAACTCCAAGGACTATTGGGTCTTTCTTATTGAACACACAGTTAGGTAAAATCTTAAGGACACAAGGGAAGACTGCTTCCTCGGCTGATTCCTTCTTTTTCTCCTCTTTGATATTTTCAATGTAACCCTTAAATAGATCGAATAGATGATAGATGATATCAGCGCAAAAAATTTTAACTCCCATATCCTCAGCAAGTTCACGAGCCTCTGTAGTCACTTTAACGTCAAAAGCCAAAATCGTAGCATATTCCTTTTTCCTCTCGAGCATAACTCCCGCCTTCATTATATCCTTCTTATGCACAGGCCCTATGCCAATACCACTGACTGGTATCTTTACAGCTGGGGACTTCAAGAATTCAAGCAATGCTTCTAATGACCCTAGTGTAGACGCTTGTACATAAACTCCTTCACCACTTTTTTCAATTCTGCTCATAACTGACTCCATATCTTCCATAACCGACTCCTTAATTGCCTCCAAGTCATCATCAGGTCCAACCACATGCAGGGCAGTACCAGCAATTGCGTGTTCAAGGCCCTTTAAAACAGAATCCAAAATTAGGAAACAATATCCAGGATGTCATCTAACATCCGTATATTTAAAACCAGAGGCTAGCAACTAAAATTATTCTAGTGTCAGTCCAATCACCTGGGCAGTAATCTTGATACCCTGTGCAGCCTTTATTTCTTTGTAATGCAGATAAGTACCCTGAAACATCAGACCATGAATTCTCATAGTGTATAAAAACGGAACATAGGAAGCTATTTGCATGAACCATATTTCTGGACGAATATTCAGTAACAAACAAGCCACATGAAGTGGAAACCGAAAGTACCTTCACCCGTAACTCCTTCATTGGATGAGGAGTCAGTAATGCTCTAATCGTTGTGACAATAGGTCCCTACAATATGAGGAAGAAAATAATATTACTTTCCAAGTTCTATATATATGTATACCCAATAGGTGCCATCGCTTGTTTGAGTTTGGATCGTAAGTTTTTACTTGCCTGTAGCCCACAAACGACGATTTTATCACCTTCATGGAGCTCACCGTTTACCAACACAACATCAATCGTTGTTCCATGGCCTTCAATAACTTTGACCTCCAGGACAGTACACTGTTCGACAATTTCAAGAAAGGATCAGAATTCTCAATGCTGAAGCATTGCAGAAACAAGTGTTACCTAAAAGACAGAGGAGAGAGACCTGCACTTCGTCGACATATGTAAGTTTCTCAACCATTGTTTTCTGAGCCCATTGAACCAACAACAGCAAGAGATCTGGGACCCCTTCCCCACTAAAATATCAAGAACCAAAGTTACCCAACTATTTAGGATGAATAACTTGTCTGCTATGCTGTGATTTACAAACAGTAAACAAAGATTCATACCTAACAGCACTAGTAGGAACAATACTGAAAGTTTCTCCCATTTCTTTATTCTTGTAATAAAGCTCAGTGTTGAGTCCTTGCTCCTGGAACTGGTTTTTAACCTGGAATACCAATGGAACAACATAATTTGAACAACATGTACACAAAGTGATATACATAAGATACTCATGTTAAATTCATTTGTAACATGTACGTATAACTTACCTTTTTCAGTTCCACGTTAAATTCACTTATAACATCTTTAGGTTGTTGCTTCAGTGATTTCACGATGGGAGCATTCTTGCATGTTTGCCATCCATATAGCCTATCCACCTGTATAAGTTGAAAATTTTATTTTCTATAGAAGTATTTACAGCAGAGAACAAAAATCCCATCCTAGCAGAATGAAAAGCAGTCTCACCTTATTCAATGCAATAATGAACTCTGTATTCCTCATTCTCAAAAGATTTAGCGATTCTATGGTCTGTGGCTGTAACCCAGCCTTTATATCAACCACCAAAATTGCAAGGTCACACAAACTTGAACCTCTTGACCGCAGATTCGTGAAGGACTCGTGGCCAGGTGTATCAATAACCAATAGACCTGGCACTTTGAGTCTTGCATCAGCTTTCAGTTCCCTGGTCCTCTCTCGGATGTTTTCCGCAGGGAAATATGTTGCACCAATCTGCTGAGTAATACCTCCAGCCTCGCCTTCCTGTACATTTGTTCCTCTGATGCAATCCAACAGCTTTGTTTTACCACTATCGACATGACCCATGATGCAGCAAATGGGAGACCGCAGATTTTCCTCACCCTCTATAGATTCACTCGGAGCTACACCTTTACCCTTCTTAGAGACCTCTTTTGCTCGAGTAGCTCGTTTTGTCTGTGTAGCATCTTCCACTTCATGCACAGCTTTTACAGCAGCTGTTGTTGGCTTGCCCATACCTGCTGGTTTTTCAGCTTCAGGGTCTGTGTAGAAAATCAAAACATAAAATTAAAAACAGACATTGGATGAAACACTAGGAATAAGAACAAAGAACTACATTTCATACTAACCTGAATCATGTGCCTTTGACACAGCATCCTTTAATTCTTTCTTAACCACAGGCTGAGCTTCTTCATCTTCATCATCAAAATCACCTTTAAGGTTAAGATCAACAGTATCCCAGCTTTTTGCATCCCACTCATCTTCTTCATCATCTTCCTCAACCCCATTCTCATTCTCCTGAGCTACATCAGCAGGTTCTGATTTCTCGTCTGTGTTTGCTGACTCTATTAAATCAACCTTTTCAGTATCTGCTGAACCCACTTCACGTAAGGGATCTGGTTCACCTGCAGGGTTCTCTTTTGGCTCTACCTCATCTACCACGTGAATAGAAGTGTCATTGCCTTTCTGCCGAGATGATTTTTTCTTGTTGGCATAAATGGGACGCTTTGAAGTAGCCTCCCCATCATTATCTGCAACAGGAAGACCTCCACCAGCTGCCAGGAGCTGATTCTTAAAAGCCTCCCTCTTCTGAGCTTCAGTCTT
>NC_025693.1:31006742-31064575 GCF_000633955.1 Camelina sativa
TGGTGAACAGGCTCTAACGAAACAGTGTTCAAACGAATTGCTACAACCAGAGATGGAGAGAACTCGTCTGAACACAGCATGCTTTGCAGAGTCAACCCCATTAGAGCCAACGCCTACGTTACCCAAAGCTTCCTACTCTTCCTTGAGAGGATCAATGGATTCTCCAAGCAGAAACTACAGAGGCTCGCAATCATCTGGTTCCCCGATTCATTCCCGACCCAGACGAAGATAATAAATAAGTTACCAACTTGTTTATTTTATTTTTGTTTAATTACATTGTCTGTCTCCGTTTTTTGTACGTAAACTGATCATTCTTCTCTTTTCGATATTGTTTCTGGTGTATTTATTGTTTGCAGCATTTCTTCAGAACCTATCTTTTAATTTGTGAACTCAGATAATTGAAGTTGTAATTAAGAGATATCACACGAAGTGTCAAAGATGAAGAGACATATCCGAATAGCAATGAAAATTAAGCAACTCAGCTTCTTCAAGCTTTTTTGAGTTTTAGACAAGAAGTGAGCAAACACACCAATAGAGAAAAAGGCACAAAAAGATTTGTTTTTCTCCTTAACCCAAGGCTGTCCTCAGTGGTGGAGCCACCAATATTACTCCATCGCCTCTCACAAACAGATAATCAATCGTCCGCTTTGTTGTCTGCAATCACATACAGTAGATCCAAGTTCGATCAGAATCTAGCTCACAAGTAGAGGAGGAGTGTGAACAACTAATGTCGTACTAATAGCTTAACATTCAGATTTCAGAGTACTAAGATCCTCGTAGGATAGATATATATAATCAGATGTCATTTTTGTTACACGTTTCAATTTTGGCAACTATGTAAATGAATTACACAGATATAAAAGAGAGTCATCAAGCTCTCTATCTAGCCATACGAATGCGAAAGCTATGAAGATCCCTCAATTATCCATAAATCCTTATCAGAGAGTCAGAAGAAGAAAAAAGCACGTACCCGGACAATCTCTTCGTATGTTTCGTCGTCGATTTCAACTGTTGTGATAGTTTCTTCAACATCACCCAGAATCATATTCAAATGCTGATCAAACGCCTGCTCACAGAACAAACACACAAAAATCAAACCTTTTCAACTTAAAAGAGTGTAGAAGTCTTCTAAATATATACTAACTTCGTCAAAAATTTGAATCAACACCAACCCACAAATTCCCAATTTCATATTTTGTTCCAAAATTGAAACTTTAAAAGCAAAAACCTAGACTTTACCCTAAAAAAACAGAACCAAATTCGATACGAAACAGTGAAATCAGCAACACTAAATTCAAACGAACTATAAGCTGAGCGGGTTCGAACTAGTTAGAAATTCAAAGTACTGACTAGAGACCCACAGAGGAAGAAGGCAAAGAAGACGTACGTGGAGCTTGCCGCGAAGTTCGCGGTCTGACCGGAGCTTGACATAGATTCTCTCGTCAAGACTCAGCCGAATCAGATCTAGTGGCTCCCTCACGGTGGCGTCTTCCTCGCCAGACATTGCGTAGACAGAGATACCTTCCCACTAGAGACACTTCTCGGAGGAGGGTTTTGATGCCGACGAATCGTATAACCGGACACAAACTCTGACCTCTGGCGGACACGAACTTGACAAATACTTTTGTTCTTCGAATAAGATTTTTACTTTACATATCATAATATGGGTAACGGCCCAACAAGTAGAAAAATTAGGCCCATATACGAACCAGGCGAATTTATAAAGATTAGTGCTTCAGATTTTTGTTTTAGCTAAGTGAATAAGTGATGATGATGCGAAACAAAAAAAATTAATAATAATAAAAATACATTTATGCCCAAAAAAAAAAAAAAAAAGATAATTATGGTTGAAGGTTTTGTATTGTATGGGTTCTATGTATAGAGATTTTTTTTTAACAAATACATGTAAATTTTACTTTTCAATTACGACAATAAATTTTAGTTTTTTTACTTATCAATATCTCGTAACTCTTCATTTTTATAATTTTATAGTTACAACACGTGTAAGAATATATAATAGATTTTGTGCGAAATTCCGCAAGATTTTATGAAACGTCTTTAACAAAACAATTTTTTTAAAAAAAAGTTATATATGAATAGTGACAGATTTTAATTATGAACATTTCAATAAAAATTATATATAAAGTAAGATAAACAAAAAGTATTTATAAACGCCTTTTAACTTTCTCTTTATTTGAGTTTTGTAACGCGTAACGGTTCTACAAAACAAGCACACATGTGAGAGTATAATAAGCTATTGTGATTGGCATAATTTAGTCATGAAATTATGCAATGTTGTATTAATGATTTAGTAAAAAAAGTAAAAAAAAAAAAAAAAGCAAAAGTGAGATAATTAATACTCAAATTTTTCATGACAATCCTTTTAATTTATAATCTAAAGGTTTACGATAAAATTTATGATGTAATATTCTTGATTATATATAAAGTGGTTCTTTCTCTATGCTTGTTTTATAACGCTTATAACGTAAGAACATATAATAGATTTAGTGCGAAATCTCGCAATATTTTATGAAACGTTTTTCACAAAAAAAATTTTTAAAATATATATATATATATGAATAGTGACATTTTTAATTATTAACATTTCAATAAAAATTATATATAAAGTAAGATAAACAAAAATTATTTATAAATGCCTTTTAACTTTCTCTTTATTTTGAGTTTTGTAACGCATAACGGTTCTACAAAACAAGCACATATGTAAGAGTATAATAAGCTATTGTGATTGGCATAATTTAGTCATGAAATTATGCAATGTTGTATTAATGATTTAGTAAAAAATGTAAAAAGAAAAAAAAAAGCAAATGTGAGATCATTAATACTCAAAATTCTCATGACAACCCTTTTGATCTATAATCTAAAGGTTTATGATAAAATCTACAGAAATACGAGTAATATTTTATAATGTAATATTCTTGATTTTATATAAAGTGGTTCTCTTCTCTATGCTTGATTATGTCATGTAAGTATCAATGACAATGACAAGAACATATAGTGTAACTATTCAAAACTCCAACCTCTCATTTGGCTCTCTTCCATTAGCTTCTAGGTGTAAAAACTGAAGAATCTTTTGAATGTGCCTTTATTTATAATAAAAAAATGGCTAATGTAAAAAAAAAAATCAATATATTTAACACAAGTACACAACAAATAGATAATAGGGGGAAAAGTTTAAATTACAACTAGAAAATTACGAGGTTGGGCCAAAAATGTTGTTTGGGCTAGTAAGAAAACAATTAGACCATGCCATTATTATACCCACATAACAATAAAATTAAAGGAAGTTTCCTGACTTTTTTGTTTTTTATTTATCAAGCTTTTTCGTATTGCTATTGTTTTGTACAAAACATCGGGAAGAAAAGAAAAGTGAAATATGAAGTGCGTGATCGAAATTTCGGGGGGAAAAGAAAAGCAAAAGAAGAATGTGAAATTGGCTTTGTTTTTCCATATTTCACCTCTTTTTGCCCTTTCCTTGTTCACAAGAGACTCTCTTTTTTTATCCTTCAACATATTTTATTTTTTTTTTGGTTTTTCTTCTTTTCTTTTTCACATCACAGACAAAAAAAAAAAAACAATGTCATTTCATACTAAAATCTGACTCATTTTTAACAGTGTCAGTTTGCTTAACTTGTACATTTAAAAACAAACAAGCTTTTACTTGACGCTAACCCCTTTACAACAAAAATTACACATGTTGTTTACACATCACCTGATTAAAAATCTTTTATAATAAGCTTTAGGTATCTCAATATTTAAATTTTACTCAAAATAAAAATTGGAAAATTAGTTAAGAGAGTGAGCTGGAGACAGATATAAACACTGAGAGGTAAAAAACCACATGGGAAAGATGAAAGTGGCGTAGATAACTCAACTCATAATCCCCCACATGCCCCCAATCTCTCTCTCCTTTCCCATGTGAATTTTTCTATTTACTTTTTCTACCCCTTACTTTCTTATTCTTTCCAGTTCTCACCCCCCACTTCTTTTTTTTTTACATCCAAACCTTTTCTATTTACCAAATCACATTATAAGATTAACAACATTCATCGTGAATTTGACCTTCGCTTAATTTCGTCCGTCCTTGTGTTAAACGAATGGTTGAAATTTGTAACATTGTTTATTTATGGATCTACCAACTTTAAAAAAAAAAAAAAAAATTAACCTTTTCAAGTTCTTAATTAATCCTATATATGGACCCACTCGTATCATCATTTGATTTGTTTCAATAATTAGGCAAACCCTATAAGTTGAACTGCTAGGTTTTTTTACTCGTATAATTTAAATCTTGTGGCAGCAGAATCATCTGTTTGTTTATTTTATTCCTTTAAATTATACATATATATTTTTATTCTCCGGGTGATTTGTGAATCCTCAAGTAGACAAGTACTATTGCCTTCCATTTATAAATTTATAGTCTTCAGTCTGTTATGTACATATTATTATTTTATCTGTTTTGCTCCATGATATTTAGGTAGAATATTTATATATATATATATATATACTGATGTAGACATGTTAATGATCCTCATCAGTTTTCAAACAATCCCTTCACTTTCACATTGTGTCTAAAGTTTTTAGTGGTAATTATTTATTATATTAAGCAAGTTAATTAAACCACATAAATGTCGGTTCTGTTTCAACTTGTAATTTTGTCGGTTGTATAAATCGAAAAGAACCGCACCTCCTTAAACCGTACATCATTCATAATCATAATTATAATTGATGGAAGCACC
This sequence comes from Camelina sativa, assembly GCF_000633955.1. Lineage (NCBI taxonomy): Eukaryota > Viridiplantae > Streptophyta > Magnoliopsida > Brassicales > Brassicaceae > Camelina > Camelina sativa. The sequence continues at coordinate 31,011,497 of NC_025693.1, forward strand.
TTTAAAAAAAGGGATTAGTATAGATATAAAAATAAAAAAGGAGAATACAAATTACGACAGCGAAGCACCTTCACACATGAATCCAAAATCCGCCGTTATATATCTCATGTTGTGTGAAAACAATATATGCACACAGATATGTTACTACGTGGAATTTGTTTTAACCTATAGGTAAATAGTATGTCACTAAGATAAGATTAATGTTAAACTGAATGGAGTCTGCATAATTTTGAAACTGAAAATTTAACTAACTAGTGGTATATTTTAATACGATAGTTTGGATGATGAAAACTAAAATACATCACCACTCGTATTTCTGATTGACACAAACATTTGGCAATTCACATAAAAGAAGAACTATTCTAAACAAGTGATTATGGGTCTGATTGGTAACATAGTTAAAGCTGTACAGAAAAGCTGTAAGCTGAAACGGTAAGCTGTAAAAAAGAGCTATACATGAAAACTGTACAAAAAAGGTGAGAATAAAGTTTTTAATAAAGTTTTTGTGATTGGTAAAAATCTAAAGCTGTACTATTTGTAAAGTTTTGTTAGTGTTTACCAATCAAGCCCTATGTAACCTTTTTTTTGGTTTTGCAGTAAAGTTTATAAAAAATGGGAAATTGTGGGGAAAAAATGCAGATGAAAAATGTATAACAATGTAAAACACTAGAGAGTAGTGTAATGCCACGATGGAAAATTAAGTTAGATGCTTAATTAGTTCGGAGCAGAGCAATTACAGTCTTACACAGTCCCTTCACAGTCACACTGACACACACATATGTATATATATATATATATATATATATATATAATTGTGTGTGTGTGTGTGATTTTCCGTGCACACACATACTATTTTGTGTGTGTGTCTATGTGTATGATTTTCCGTGCAGAAGCAGTCGTGCGAGTAATGAATGATGGTAACTAAAGCTGATCTTAGAATTGTCTGCTAAGTTATAAAAAAAAACAATAGTAGTTGAGAGTACTACTACTAGTTTTATTTTTCTCAATAATCTTAGAGAGTAAAAAGTTAAAAATTATCCAAGTAGAAGAATAGAATTACAAACAGGGATCAAACTACAAACATTTTTTTACCTCTATTTGTGTTTTGTTGGAGTAAAAATTAGTGCAGTAATTTCATCTTTTTAGATGGGTCCATAGCTCTTCGTTGCCTCCCTCAAACCACTTGCATTTCTTTTCCACCTTAAAATTACACTGGCCCATCAATAATTGAATTACTTAAATTTTTATTGTACACTAATAATGTCTCTGTTCCTTTTTCTAATTGTGTTTTCTACCTAATTCATCAACTCTAATTTGTTAATTTCTTAGCAGGGTTGTAAAATAGTAAACATAGTAATCATAGTAAATCAATATTTATAGGGTTTATATGTGAGTGAACGTTGTGTATTAATAATAAATCTAGAGGTAGTATTAATACTTAATCCAAGCACCTTCACGTCGTGTATTGGTATTTTTACTTTATCTAAAGGAAACAAAAGACACCATTTTCCTTTGACGAATATCTTTCACAAAAACATAGTGTAGAACACATATTTAAGTAAAAGATGCATATGATAATAATGGGTACGCAATACTATTTTTTTAGACCCGTTATTATAATGGTCGTTTTCAACTCCGAAGTGCACCTACGAAAAAGACCCACGACAGATAAAATATACTTTATTAGTATAATAATGTAATAAGATAAAAATTTGTAACGTTAAGGGTCGAGCCATGCTAAAATCGAGTGGCTATTATATAATTTCGTAGAAAAAATAATCATAATCAATGCTTTTAGGAGCTACCAAAAGGATGGTCCCTGATATCACCTTTCAATACATTTTCGTGTATTTGATTGAATAACTCAATCTAACGCTATTTTTAAAAATATAACATTTACTGCCTAATCATGCCGTGAATTTCAATGAACATTCGAATCGTTTACCCGAACGCTATATATATATATACTACCTGAGTAGGTTGATACTTAGCCTTCATTATGTACAAATTTGCTGCGTTTGACAATTTACATATTATTACTGCAGTATAACAAACCCAAACTTCAAACTACTATCGTGTTAGTAAGTTCATATAAATACATGCTAAAACAAACGTAAAACAAGTTTCAAGTGGTTTGACAGAAATTATGTAGCTCATTCGAAAAATTTACACACAAAAAAAAAAAAATTCAAAGATAGTACTTAATTATTATTAACTTATCGTTGCATCAAACAAAGATCGAGATAATGTGATTATGGTAACTGGAAAATCTGCAAGCTATGAAGGCCGTGAAAAAACTTAGTCATTATCGATCACTAGCTACTATCATAATTATGCTCGTATGTCCCGTTTTATTGATTGTTTTAGATCTCATATGCCTCGTTAAATAATAATTTGTATCTACCCCCCTTATATCTACCAAAAATGATTTGTTAAATTCCGATTCTTTTCAAATATATTTGTGCAATATGTGTTTTTCTGTGCAATCTATATTAACCCATGTATTTTGGGTTTTCAAATTCATATAACGCGCGGTTGACCCAAAATAGTTTTTTTTTAATAGGTAAGAATAGAGAATGGCACGGTGTAGCACATCCTTCTTTGGAGGGTAACAACAAATTTACCACCAAACTAAATACTAGTAGAAGTGAAGGTAAAACTATCCCTAACTAATACTAGTATAAACAGAAAACAAGAACAAAATATTATTCATAACTTTATGCATGTAAGAATTTTGTAGGTTAAAACGGGACGTTGGAGGAATTAACATTCTTAACCATTGACATTGATTGTTTAGGTTGTAATCGTTTTCAAGTGTTTAAATAATTGATTAATTAGTTAAATAACGGCCGTCAAATTGGGTTTGAGATGTTGCGAAGGAAAAAAAGAAAAAAGAAAAAGTCAATAACGAAATAAAAACTAACGGAGGCTATATAATGTATATGTATGGCCTCAACGGGAAAGAGTCACCATTTACTTCAATCCCGAAAGTGACTTGCATCTAACCACTTCCCTTCCAACATCGTCCCTTCATCCTTTTATATTTATTATTTTTCAGGTAATACAAATAATTCTCACTACAAAAAAAAAAGTATCAAAATGATCTCTTTATTGATTTGAAATCATCAAGCCCGTGTAGTTTATTATATATAGAGTGTCGTAGCTAGATGATCAGTAGTACTGTTAAAACTAAAATAAATTTGCATTTGTGTGAATGCGATGGGAAGATTGGGGGAGACAAACCAGATCAGTGATCAGGATGGTTTAGTTTATTATATTAATGATGAATTTTATAAAATGTTAAGCTAAGATAATTATACTAGATTAATAGCTTAAAAGAAAAAAGAAAAAAAAACCTCAATGATTAAAGGTCAATGGGATCCACGTTAGGGTCAAAATAGTAACTTTCGAATAATACGTAAGTCTCCCGCCTGCCACTGAATACGTTCCAAACTTGATCCTCTCATCTCCACCTACTTCTTTTTACGTACGTTTTACCCTTATATTGCTCTACTAATCTTTTACATGTTTCTTATTTTATCTTATAAGTTAAACTATGATTAGCACGTAAAGGTTATAATATGATTATGAAACTCGTTTAAGTAAACAAAATTACTTTAAGATTAAAAGCCGGCATTTTAAGACAATTTTGCTGGACGGACAAAAACCAAACTAATAGACTAGTAGTAATCACCACCGTCTTTATGCGCAGCTGTCGATAACTCTCTCTGCAATAATTTATTTTGTTGTAGTAATAAAATAGTAAATAACTATTGGTTAGAAATTGAATCCTTCAGTTTCCGTCATATATATCTTTTTGTGCCCACTTTTTTTTTCATCATTTCACATACAACCCATGATGACAAAACTCTTGTTTTAGAAACATCACACCATTTACTCTATCTTTGCTTTTCTCTTATCATAAAAAAAAAATTCCACTATGATGATCATTCATTATGAACTAAAATTAAGCAGTGATTAGTTTCCTATTCTTTGCAAAGAGTGGTATATACAAAAAGTATAGTATATACATATATAACTCACACACAAATCTATACTACTGGTTTTAAATTTCTATTATGATACAATAACACTTGCACAAATCACTATATTCTAAAATTTGGTCGTGTTATTTTATACCTAAGTGTAACAGTTCCAAATTGATACCAACAAATATAACATAATAACTTAAATAAAATATTTGAGTATACAAAATATAATAAAGATATTGGTTATCTTATAATATTTTATAAAATGTTTAAAAAGTGTCAAAAACATAAACATAAAAATTGGGAAGGTATGAAATGACCTTAGTGCATTAGCAGGAGGTAAGTTTATTTGTAGAAGGCACCATCATATCAGAGATTGAGTCCTGCTTCCTACGAATATAGGAATTTAGCTAATGGACCGGCCAGTTATAAACCAATGGTTAACAAAAAAAAATTGGGAAGGTTAATTGGTGAAATGGTTTTGTAAGATATGTGGAAACACTAGAAGTGTATTACAAGTATTTAGAACTTATAGAACCAAAAAATTAGTCAGTTACACTTTCACTTTCATAAAATGTCTTAAATTGTCTAAAATAGTTTACTTTGTTATTGTCTAAGCTTAAATAAATAATATGTGTTTCACATAATGTAACGCTCATAGTTATTAAAAATATTTACAAATACTTTGTTTGCAACAATCCACGGTAACAATCAAAACTATGCACTCATGTTCGATACGTGTCATCGATAAAACTTTTTAGAAATCAACTAAAAATAATATGTGTTTCACATAATGTAACGTTCATAGTTATTAAAAATATTTAAAAATACTTTGTTCGCAACAATCCACAGTAACAATCAAAACTAGGCACTCATGTTCGATACGTGTCATCGATAAAACTTTTTAGAAATCAACCAAAAATAATATGTGTTTCACATAATGTAACGTTCATAGTTATTAAAAATATTTACAAATACTTTTTCGCAACAATCCCCAGTAACAATCAAAACTAGGCACTCATGTTCGATACGTGTCATCAATAAAACTTTTTAGAAATCAACCAAAAATAATATGTGTTTTACATAATGTAACGTTCATAGTTATTAAAAATATTTACAAATACTTTTTTCGCAACAATCCACAGTAACAATTAAAACTAAGCGCTCATGTTCGATACGTGTCATTGATAAAACATTTTAGAAATCAACCAAAAATTACTTAAAAAATATATTTAATTATTATTTTTTCGGTTACGTTGGTCCAATTTATATATTATTAAATTTGAATCCAAAGTATTAAAACATCTTAATGATATTTGTTTTTTCTTTTATTTTAAGACAAAAATTTATTTTTATACAAACAATACTATTACAAACATTTACAACTAATATCTCACATTTTCTACACCATCCAATGTAACAGCAATTAAAACTAGACACTCATGCTCGCCTACGTGTACATCGATCTCAAATTTTAAAAATCAACCAAAAATTATTAATATAATTATTAAATATTTATATTATGTTATTATTTTTTTCCGTTATGTTAGTTCTATATGTATGTATTAAAAATTAACTTTAAAGTTTAGTCAAAATTAATTTAATTTATAAACTTAATAATATGTGTTATTTATAACTTGGAAACTAATAGGGTTATTTTGATTCTATAAATCTTAAGTCCCCCATTAAAAATGTTGATAAAGGAGTTAAAAAAGTGTAAAAATAATTTACCCAAAACTCAGAATACCGAAGAGAGAGAAATGGTGAAGATTCCATTTTGGCTCAAACAAAGGAAAAAGTATCAATAAAAGGTGATAAATTACAAATAAAATAGGTAAGAAAAAGAAAAAAAGAAATACATCAAATATTTTTTTTTTATATATATATACACAATAAGAATGACTCCTTGAGATTGACAAGCAGATCTCATCACCAGAAAATTATAATAATATTTTTAAAAAAACAATTGAAGAAATAAAAAGATTTTAACTTAGGTATAATTTACAAAAACTCTCTTACACACCATAAAACCCTGCGCCTGCAGATTTCACTCTTCTTCCTCTCTCATGTAAACTCTCTCTCTCTCTTTATCTCTCCCATTTTTTTTTTTCCTTTTCCCAATTTTTTTTTTTAATTTTTCATTTCTGTAACTTTCTTCTCCGTCAAAGATACAGAGAGAGGGGGAAAAAAAAAACACAATACCAGAGATTAAAAATCAAAACTTTTTTTGAAAAAAACGATGATGCAACTGGGTGGTGGTACTCCGTCGACGACCACCACTACTACAGCAGCCGCTTCAACCGCTACTCCACCACCACCGCCGCCACAGCCACAGCCCCAGCCACAACCACAATCGAACGACTCAGCCGCTACCGAAGCAGCTGCGGCAGCAGCGGTTGGTGCGTTTGAGGTATCGGAAGAGATGAACGACAGAGGATTCGGAGGAAATCGTTGGCCGCGGCAGGAAACGCTAGCGTTGCTGAAAATACGATCTGATATGGGAATAGCGTTTCGAGACGCTAGCGTTAAAGGTCCCTTATGGGAAGAGGTTTCTAGGTTCGCGTTTTCCTCTTACCCCTTTTTTTATTGGTTAATTCACAACTCTTTCTTCTTACCACTGCAAGATTTGTCTAATTGGATATGATTATGAAAGCTTTTGTCTTTTTTTTTTTTTTATCTTTCAATTGACCAGTGAGTGTGTCTAAAGATCTGGATGTGTTTAAAGATTAGATTTTTCGTATTTGGGTTGCTTGAATTTCGTCGAATTTATCAAAAAAATGTCTCTTTTTTTTTTCTTCTTTCTGGTCATTGAGATTCAGATTCAGACAGTTCTTGAAGTGGGTTTGATTAAAGAAGTTGTCTTTAATAATATAATTAAACAGTTAATTTAGATAAAATAAGAAGTTGAGTCATGTTATATTCATGAGTCATGCTGATTTTACCTAATAATCAAAATCCGTTTTTTTTTTTCTTTTCATCACAATAAAAAGTTTTGATTTTTATCTTTTTTTTTTTTTTTTACTGAGGAATTGGTTTTATGAATTTTGGTCAGGAAAATGGGGGAGCTTGGTTACATAAGAAACGCAAAGAAATGCAAAGAGAAGTTCGAAAACGTTTACAAATACCACAAACGAACCAAAGAAGGCCGTACCGGTAAATCCGATGGCAAGACTTATCGTTTCTTTGATCAATTGGAAGCTCTCGAGACTCATCATCATCATCATCATCAACATCAGCCGCCTCTACGACCACACCACCACCAAACCAACAACGTCAACTCCATATTTTCAACTCCTCCTCCTATAACCACAGTTATGCCACCGTCCGCACCATCTTCCTCGGTTCCTCCGTATACTCAGCAATTGAATGTACCTTCTTCGTTTCCAACCGACTTCCTCTCTGACAATTCGACATCTTCTTCTTCGTCTTCCTACTCGACTTCTTCTGATATGGATACCGGCGGCGGAGGGACGACGACAACGACGACGAATAGGAAGAGGAAAAGGAAATGGAAGGAGTTTTTCGAGAGGTTGATGAAACAAGTCGTTGATAAACAAGAGGAGCTTCAACGCAAGTTCTTGGAAGCTGTTGAGAAGCGAGAGCACGAGAGACTTGTCAGAGAAGAATCTTGGAGGGTTCAAGAGATTGCTAGAATCAACCGTGACCAAGAGATCTTAGCTCAAGAACGCTCTATGTCCGCTGCTAAAGACGCTGCTGTTATGGCTTTTCTTCAAAAACTATCAGAGAAGCAGCAACCAAACCAGCCTTCTGCTACTACGGTACAGCCACAGCCACAGCCGCAACAAGTTCGACCACAAATGCAGCAAACGCCTCAACCGTCTCCACCTGCTCCTCCTCCGCTTCTGCAGCCAATTCAAGCTGTTTTACCGTCTTCATCAGAGACTAGGAAAACGGACAATGGAGATCAGAGTATGATGATGACTCCGGCTTCAGCGTCAGCGTCAGGGTCAGCGAGTTCGTCGAGGTGGCCGAAGGTGGAGATAGAAGCATTGATAAAGCTGAGGACGAATCTTGATTCCAAGTATCAAGAGAACGGGCCAAAAGGACCACTGTGGGAAGAGATATCAGCGGGGATGAGAAGGTTAGGATTCAACAGGAACTCAAAGAGATGCAAAGAGAAGTGGGAAAACATTAACAAATACTTCAAGAAAGTCAAAGAGAGCAACAAGAAACGTCCCGAAGATTCCAAGACTTGTCCTTACTTCCACCAGCTCGATGCTTTATACAGAGAACGTAACAAGTTGCATCACAACAACAGTATTGCATCTTCTTCTTCAGCTTCCGGTCTTGTTAAACCGGAAAACTCTGTTCCTTTGATGGTACAACCGGAGCAGCAATGGCCTCCTGCGCCTGTAACTACGACCGAGACTACAACGGCAGTGGCTGTGGTTCAGCAGCAGCATCCTCAGCCGCCGTCGGATCAGAACTATGACGATGAAGAAGGTACAGATGAAGAATACGACGATGATGAGGATGAAGAGGACGAGGAGAATGAAGAAGAAGAGGAAGGAGGTGAGTTTGAGCTGGTGCCTAGCAATAACAACAAGACGACGAATGATCTTTAAATGGCGATGATGCGAGTTCGATTCCGAGTGGTCGTGGTGGTGAAAAGATTAGTAATCTTTTTTTTCTTTTTATTAAGTTTTGATACAGAGAAGATGAGAGTTTAAATATTGGAGGGGGGGTTTGTTTTTTTTTCTTTTTTTCTTTTTTCATCTTTGATTTTTATTTTAAGTTATACCGAAGAGAGATTTAATATGTTAAAAACAAAAAATAAAATAAATGTGATTTAATTAATTTTTGCCCCGGGGGATATATAAATAAAAAAAAATGTTAATTAAGAGAGGGGGACAATGTGGGGTTTTATATGGTAAGTGAATAATAAAAACTGTAACTTGTAATAATGTTTTTTTTTGTTTTTGTAATAATATGTAGTATAAAAGAAAATTGAATGGTTCTTGTTGTTTGGTGACGATGTGTTATTTTTGTATTTTTACATATTATTGCCTATTGTTTTTGTCTAAATTACGAGGTGGGACTGGGAGACGAGAGTTACTTATCCTTTTCGGTATACAGTTCCTTGGTAAGATAAATAAAAGATAAAAACTTTATGTTAAATTTTTTTTTAAGATAAATGGAAAAAAAAAAAAAAGAAAGAGAAGATGCCAAGTTCACATGCACACAATGAGCGAGAGAGAGAGAGAGAGAGAGCGTGGGGTTTGGGGGTCCACGTGGCTAAAAGGAATCTTACTCTTTTATTTTCATATCTCTGTGTCTTCTTCGTTGCCCTAAAACGCAAGACTCTCTTCTTCTTCACTAGAAGGGTGGTTTCGTAATATCAAGTTGTCGAACGCACGTGACAGATCCAACCATATATGAAAAACAAACTCTTATTATTTGAGACGACGATGATGATGATGATGATGATTCGCTGTGTCACAATTAAATTCATAAGTACTATCAGACACATGTTTGGTCGCGTTTCCAGATCTGTTTTTACCGAACAAAAATATTGATAGTATATGTATCTACCGATGATCGTGACTCCTTCTCTTTTACGCTTTTCACTTTTGTTTATTATATATTGCTCTCGTGGAATCCTCAAGGGTTAACACATGCATCATATACGAAATTTTTGGGATTTACGTTTGATGTTTTAAAGATTTATTATTCATATCATACTCAAATCATAATTATACGTGGTTTGGTTTGTACATTAATTATTTATAGTATATGTATTTTGCACAGCACATGTTACCAAGAAGAGCATGATCGTTTATGTATATCCAAGTTTGGGTTGTACGTTGAGTAATATTTTGTATATTTATTTGTACCCTATAAAATTAAGATGCGGTTAATCATGATGTCTACGTACTACGTCGTCCAGTTCTGATCATCATATATACTGTATGATATCTAGCTGTAAAATACATGCATAATATTTATTCTATATGTTTTGCAAACTATATACTTCGCCAAATTAAATACATTTATGATTTTTTTACCTAATCGACATTTAACATTTACATGATGTGTTTTTACTTCTTCTTTTTTTTTGTCCGATTAGTTAAGTAGACCTGATTTCTTCTCATTTTTTTTTTTTTGTTTTTGTTTCCTTGTAAATCTGATTTTATATTATAGGCAAAACAAAACGCAAACACATGTTTTACAAAAAACAAGAAACCAACCTGACGGAGAAGTACTCCGAAATCAAATTGCCTAAACTAAACCACCTCAATAGTATTAAGGGGACTATACAAAAGAATGAGTTCATGTGATCCGGAAATAAACAAGAAAGACATATACATCTTTAAATCGAGGACATAACTCTCTCACAGACAAAAAGCTCTATTATAAATTTGGAACATAAAATTGCATCTTGTATTCATTCGTAACGTTTTGAGCAATGAAATTAGCTCTTTGTTAGAGCATCAGCATCCATATTATATATTTAGTATAGTTTGTCACCATTAAAAGAAAAGAAAAAATTAAAGGAGAGAGTAAGAAACAATTTTCGTTTGAAAAACGCTTATGCTCTTAGATTTTACAATTTTCACTTTCAGTTTCCACTCCATGTATATTTATATCAAAAAAAAAAGAGATTTAAGTATATAATTATTCTTAGTTGTCTATGAATCCTTAAAACCTAGACACGAATCTACTATATCTTACCCAACCTTTGAAGAAAGGAACTACTCCTACCATTTTATTGTAATTGTCTTTCTTCCCTATAATATGTGACTCATGTGAGCCCACTTTAATTTGTTTGGTGTGTGTTATCGTTCATTTAGATCAGATAACGATCACGTAATACTCTGTTTACGTTTTATATGTTTTTTCTTAGCATAAGCAAGTCTTAGTTTGTACCGTTGAATATATAGAATATCACAATATCTCGTTAAACTAATTTCAAAGTGCGAGTTTTTAAATGATTAAACAAGGCAAATAAGTAGACTTTAAAAGTAAACGAAAAGGACTTGTAGAAAATATATATCCTTATTTATTATTGTTAGTATTGAAAATCGAACTTGCTGGTCCACCGTCCGATCCACGGATGTAGAGCAGCAGTTGATATACGAATTTATTTTTACGTCCATAAAATTTTCGATGTGTTTATTGGATGTTATTTTGAAATAATTCAAAAGATATTTTTGGATCGTAATAATTTCTCACCAAGCGACCTACTTACTGTCAATTATATATGATGTCTACATATAGAGTTGCAATAGATCAGGTTGATGTTATTTTTTTTGACTTAGTCCAGTTTTTATTTTTTATTTATTTTATGAATGTCTTTACATATCAATATTTACGACGAACAACTCTCTCCACAAGACACAAACGGTTTAACATATACCATATTTATGATTAACAACTTTATCCGTAAGGCACAAGATTGCAATAGACAATTTTATTTGCAGCATGTTGGAAGTTTTGGTTAATTTGTATTCATGATCGGCAAAAAATTACAATTTCTGAAAATCAAAATTTTAAATATGACAGAATGATATAAAACATTAGAAATTTGATCCAGCTTTCCACATTCGTTTTAACTTAGACCAACCGACTCATGTACTGTATATGACATCTTTCAAAATACGCAGGAACTGAAATTTTGTAGGATATGGATTTTCTCATATAGAAGGTTGTATCATCGATCATTTAAATAAATAAGATGATTTGTTCTTATAAGTTATTAAAATTGCACAATTTATTGCAAGAATATACCAGGAAAAATTTGTGATGCGTATAGCATGATTTCAGACCATATAGATCTGTAATGAATTCGAACAATTTGTGGCACTGAGTAAATTACTTCCATGTAAAGCAATCAGCAAGTGGACATTTTTATTGCTGTATCTCAAAATAATGTTCTCCAATCAATTTTTCCACCCAAATTTTAATTCCTGTCACCATTAATTGTAAAACCCATATACTGTACTTATTGTTTAGTTTTTGTATAACTGAAAAGTAATGTTGAATTAAAAAAAAAAAAAATCCATGATACGATAATAGATAATTTAGATAGCTTGAATGATGTAGCTGTCACACGTTTACGATAACCACAGATTTAAAAGTTTGGTTTATGTTGCTTGTATGATTACGAGAGTTTAGGTCTAGTGATTTTTGAATCTTGATTGTCAAAAACTATATACCGACAATATGGTAATTTTTTTTCTTTTTATAAATGAAACTTGGAAAATCCAAAGCACAGAGAAGTGGGCATGGAAAAGAGAAAATGAGATGTGAGAAAGAATGGTGGCTACTTATTAGGAACGGAATCTTCTTCTTTTTCTTTTCCGTTAATGTTTTATAATTTCTATTTGCATCTTCTTTTTCTAGGGGATAAAACAATGATGACGACTCAAATACTGTATATCTATAATCATGCATAAGAGCGCAATTTTTAACTATATACATATATACTTCAACAATAATCATTTGTAGAAAAACAGTAATGTTAATTACTTTGAATCCTTTTGGAATTGATGAATTCTCGAGCATTACGGGAATACAAATTATCTTGTAACCCCATTTATATAATAGTTCAAGACATTATTGAAAAGTTTTCCCCTAATTGACCAAAAAGAAGTGATATATCCAAAAAGAAAGCGATTCTTTTTGCTATAAATGGTTTTTTGAAAAAAAAAAAGTTTGGGCAAAGCATAATATCAAAGTTAGCTTTTACTTTTGTTTTGACACGACAAAGGTCAACATTTCGTGGGGGGACATAAAGAAGTTTGGGTAATATTAGTAGATAGCATAAATATGGAGTAAAATTAAGAAAATACCACAACAACATTTTTTTATAGGAAAATATCATAGGCCCCACGTTTTTTTAAGAGTAAAAAGACACAATCATCCTTTTTTGTTTTTTTATTAGATAGAAAGAGGGAAAGATTTGGTGTGATTTTTTAAAATAGCATGTAATATTTATATTTTACATGTTATATTGAACCCAAACCGACATATAATTTCGTTCTAATTATAAAATCTAAACCCTAACCATCTCATTTGTGAACCCAAACTGACAAATAATTTCGTTCCAATTGTAAAATTTAAACCCTAATCATTTTATTTGTGAATCCAAACCGATATATAATTTCGTTCAAAAAATAAAAATGACATGATATTTAAACAAATAACATGTAATATATGTAATGGGTATAAAAGTAATTGTATATGAGGGGAGAGAGTAGACTGTGGGTCCTATGGTAGTTTCTTAATTACTTTTGATTTGTGTGGTATCTAGTGCATATTCCCAAGAAGTTTTAGGCAAATGATTTCTCATGGCGTTGAGGATCAAAAGTCTATTTTCTATGACTATAAATTATGCCACGGAACATCTTTGATTTCGTTTTTCGCAGTTACAAATTTCACACATCTATTGCTTATTTTCAATAATACATATTTTAGGCCGTCCTAGTTTTACTGAATATCTTAATCGTTTAGCTTCCAATTAATGGTTACTTGTTTATTTATACGGAATTTCAAAAAAAAAAAAAACTTGAACGCCGTTCATCAAAATACTACACAATTCAGAATTGAATGTTCTGCCATAAGAGCAAGAGAATGTTCGGCCGTTCTCATTGATATGTTCTGTCGTTTTGAGATGTCATATACAATCTTTGATACTACCCTAGAATAATATGAGTAGATTATCATAATAATATTGTGATATGAAAAGAAGTAAAATGGTATTTACATAGGAGTCCCTAATATTTAACAACATCAAAGACGCTTGAAAAATATAAATAGATTAAGAAAAAAAAACACCACAAAAATACAGTGAGGAAAGAAATTTATATATCACCAAGTTGACACCAAAAAATAAAAGTTAAGAGAGAAAGCCATAAAGTAATAAGGTTACAGAGTAAACAGTACTATTGACCTAATAAAACGGTATACATATGATATGCTCTGATTAAAATTTTAATTAATTTACTTTATTGTTTGTAATTTCATTTCTTCATAAATAATATATATTGACACTTCAATTAATCATTAATAAATTTTTTGAAATTGTTATCGTTTTTTTTCTGCACTACATGTATCTTTCACTTCTATAGTTTTATTTACTTACAGTTTTTTTTTTCATTTATGATTTGTCTATTTATTACAGTCTTAATTAATGACACATGTCTTGAAAAATAATGTAGTCATTTCACTAAAGAAAATCAATACTGCATTATTAGTAGTATTTTTCACTATTTTGTCAACAATTCAATACTACATTAATTCGAATATAATGTGTGTTAGTTGGGTCCACCTCGTGGCATGTAGGCACAAATTACAGAAAGAAACGCACCAACGCCATCTACCACACGGACGATACTTTTGATTACATGATTTAAGGTAAATTTATATATTAAGAATTTAGAATGCGATAAGAAATAAGAAGTTAAAAGTTGAGATCATATTAAAAAGAAAGAGAAAAAAAAAATATATGATGAAAACGACGACCCAATTTGAATTTGTAGGTCCAAAAGTTTATTACTTGTGTCGGGTACCCATGGATGGATATAGATGGATGCTTGATTACCCTTGGCTTCTCCCAACCAATTGGGCCAGTTTTGATTCAATTCTATCACTTGATACTAATGAACTTTTTTGGTTATATAATTCATAATTGCTATTAGAACACATCTCACTTACTTCTATAAAATAATTTATTTTTATTATATATCACGAAACGGGATACTAATAACTAAAAAAATCAAGCCATTTTACTTACATTTGTTGTATATGTTTTTTTTTCCTTCAACCCCAATGTGTAGTTTAGCACAGAAGTGTATACAAAAAGAATATATATAAAACCACTTAATTAGGTGAAAAGATTATTGTTGATATCCATAGGTGAAGATGTTTTTTTCAAGACAGTCTCGAACTCACTTGTCTCATTGTCTCCTTCGCCCTCTTCTTCATCATCGTACTCATCTTCTTCACTCTCTCCTTCTTCGTTATCTTCTTTATCACCAACTTTGTCCCTCTGATCAGTCTCAAACTCAGTCTGGGTTTCTTGTGAGAGAAGCAACTGTCTCTGTGGAGTTACCATTAGAGGCAATGGCAATGGCATTGCCCCACTTTTGTTCCTCTCGTTGTATAAAGCCTCGAGCTGGTGAAAATAAGGGCAAGTCTTGGAATCAAGTGGTCGTTTCTTGTTGCTCTCTTTGACTTTCTTGAAGTATTTGTTTATGTTTTCCCACTTCTCTTTGCATCGCTTTGCGCTTCTATTGTACCCCAATCTTCTCATCCCTGCAGATATCTCTTCCCATAGTGGCCCCTTGGTACCATTCTCTTGATAGTTAGCTTCAAGATTCTTCCTTATCCTTATCAAGGCCTCGACCTCGGTTTTAGGCCATCTTGAAGAACTAGGAGATATCGAATGGTTGGTATCGTAATTCCCCATCTTCATTGTTGTATCCAACAGAATCGGCCTTGGTTCTTTACTCTCAAACGTTATTGAATGATCGCTTTGATATTGTTTCCTTTGTGCTGGCTTATGATGATTCTGTTGTTGCGGTTGTTGCTGTTGTCCTCCGGAGATTTTGTGTAAGAAGGATATGATTGCAGCGTCTTTAGCTGCAGCGTTGGACCTCTCATGGATTAATGTTTCGTGTTCTCTGTTGATCCTCGCTATCTCTTGGACCCTCCAAGCTTCTTCTCTTGAGATTCTCTCTTTCTCGCGATTCTCCAATGTTTCCAAGAACCTTTTTTGCATCTTCTCTTGTTTCTCCATCAACTCTTTTGTCAGCTTTGTAAACAAACCTTTCCAGTACTTCCTCCTCTTTCTCGATCGCTTTCCCTGATGATGATCTTCTTCCTCGTCAGATGCAGTAGATGAAGAAGTTGAGCTCGAGAAAAGATGTAGCGATGAAACATTGTTCATCAAGTCATTCGAAATTGGCGGCGGCTGACTAACAGTAGTAGTATTGTTGTTGCTATAGAAAGGGAAAGGCATCGTAGCAGATGGTTGCTTGGCGAGGAAGGTAGGGTTTGTGGTGATGGGTTGTACACTAACTTGATGTTGATGTTTCAACGGTAAAGAACTTTTCTCGGTTGATGGATTGTTAGAGCTAATCCATGGTATCAAAGAAGTGGTTATGGCTGCGGTCGCAACAGCTGCAGAAGATTTCGCGGGATGCGACTGATCAGGTTCATGTTGATAGGAATTGAGAGTCTCGAAAGCTTCTAATTCTTCGAAAAACCGGTACGATTTGCCTTCGGATTTCCCGGTACGACCATCTTTGGTACGTTTATGGTACTTGTAAACGTTCTCAAACTTCTCCTTGCATTTCTTTGCACTTCTCTTGTAACCAAGCTCCATCATTTTCCTAATTATGTATCAATCAAATTAAAACTCATAATTAAGAAACAAAACATACCTAAACTTTTTCTTTAGCTAGTTCACTAGTTGTATGTATTAGACTGATCTTATATATACATCCCTATAAACATATATTAATAGCTCTTATAAGAATATTCAAATGAATTTTACCGAATATTATGACTACACATATACATATCCCATAAATGTGTTAAGACGAAAATATATGATCATAACATTTCTGTTATATATATTTTTATAAAATATATATAAATATGCATGTAACAAAAAAAAAAAATAACAAACCTGGAGATTTCTTCCCATAAGGGAGCTTTAAGAGTAGAGTCACGAAAAGCTTTATCCATCTCCGAACGTATTCTCAACAGAGCTAAAGTCTCCGGTCTTGGCCACCGGTTTCCTCCACCGCCGGTTTCTTCCATCTTCATATCCTTTTCCTCTTCACCGGAACCGCCCACGCCGCCACCCGAACTCTCTAACGGTCCTGAAGAGTTTCCAGACATACTCGAATTTGGATCTTTCTTCAAAGAGAGATATGATAGAGGGAGAGAGTTTGAAGAGAAGACGAAGGTTGTGGTTGAATTTCCTTTTTTCTTTTTCTTTTCTTTTTTTTTTTCTCTTTTGTCTATTGTGAATTTATCTTAGGGGTATTTAATTGGGTGGGATGGACCATTTATCTTAGATCTTATAAATATAATTTGGTTCATGCAATTTATTTTTGTATATAAATATTTTTTATATTACAGAAAAAGAAGAGTAGGACTTAAAAGGTGAACTTTTTTCGCTTTCCTTCTGTCTTTTAATTTTGGGAATCTTCTCATTGCTTATAAGAAAATTTTGGTATACCAAAAAAAGTAATTTCATATAAAATAAACTTAAAACTTAGGTGTCAATGGTTCACCCTTCACCGTATAACATCTGATTAATGATTGGTTTGTTCAGTATTTTCGGCAAATGAAAATTTCAGAAACTCAAACCATAGAGACCTAATTTAGTTTAAAACGAAACTGTTAAAAATTGAATTATGCAAAGGGACTTTTAAGTTTATGATCGGATACTTAAAGAAATAAAATTGTTGACTAGAAAATAATAATTTAATTAACGTGGGTATATAATTGGACGGTGTTTAACTGTCCCACTTTACCACTTGTGAAATGTGACCTGCGAGTTACACTTTGAATAATTTCTCTCTTACACGTCTTTTAATTATTGGAGTCATGACTTTTAATATATTTTGGTGACTACTATATAAGAATAGAGTATATTCATAGTAAACAGAACCAAAAATAAAATTTTTTAAAAAACCACAATGATTAATACGATTAGAAAATTTATATTAGTATAAGATTATGTGAGCTGTGTGGAGAAGCCTAAAGAATATTATTTACACTAATCTTTTAAATGATTGAGATCATAATGGATGCTTTATTTTTTTTCGTATACCTTATTATTATACTAGTATATAAGGCAATAAAATAAATCAAAGGTAATCAGAAAGAAGGAACAGCTGCAGATAGAGACGATAGGGATAATATTCGGCTACTGTGGGTCCTTTAATAAGCTTCTCACCGCCGCTGGATCAAATCGCAAATTGCTCACGACACCGACTGTTTATTTACCTNCCTTTTTTCCCCCCCCCCCCCTCAATTCTTTGACCCTCTTTTTAATCATACAACTAGTTTTTATTATAAACCAATAACAACGAACACGTCATTGTACACTTCACCGTATATATTTTGTTTTGTGATACTATGATATTTTTTTCTTTAAATGTAATCTATAAATGGTGAAACATTACGTTTGATAAACTATACTTTTGACAATTTGATGTATGTATAGAGGCGGTGTGGGCGTAATAAATAGTACTGTATATACGTGATGTAACATCAAATTAACGGTATTAAATTAGACGAGGAGTTAGATAAATGTCGAGGTTACATATGGTTATTAGGCGGATGTCAAAGCATTTATGAGAAAAAGCAAGTAGAGACATGCTTTAGTTAGCTTATGACCTACCTTATTTATTGTTTTTTGAAATATTCCGGTGCTTAATAACTTAATATGTAACGATTTCTTTATTTTTAACGTAAAATATTTCATGCGTTATTTTGTTGTTTCTTCGACAACCACTGGTTTTAATTTTTTTTCTTTCTATTACTTATTGTTCTTCTTAAAGACCGTACCGGTATTTTTTCCTTCTGAACATATCGTGTCAGTAAAGATCAAACGTGTTTTCCGTTTGTATACACATTTGTATCAGAGAAATCTTAACAAGTTATGTAAAACTATAATCTCAATTGGTAACATAAATGTAAAAACTATCGATCGACCATTGTACGTCACATTAAAACTGAATTGCTTCTATTTTATCAAACAAACGATGAACATATTAAAATTCTAAACTACCGAGGGTTCAATGATATTTTTATTATTTCATTTATAGTTCCATCTATTTTATAATTAACATATATATATTTCATAAAGATCAGACTTGATTTAGAATAAAGTTATTCAATGCTATATCATCAACTTGCAAGTTGATGATGATATAGTAAAATAATTCTGCTACAAGTATAATTTGTATTTTGTTAAAACTCTGCATAATTTTGGCATAATTGTATTCCGAATCTGTGTGGTTATGATTCACGAAAAGAAAATAAGGAAAAAGAAGCTGTAAGCTGTGTAAAACATATAAAAGGCATTCACATTTTAGTTATGGAGATGTTTTGTTTAAGTATAACAAAACATTAATAGGAGAATGGACAATCTTACTGGCAGTTTGTTTTTTGTCTGAAACACCAAACTCATCTCCCACTTTTTTCGCATCTCTCTGTCTCTCTCACTTCTCTGTTCTGTTCATTTTCATTATTTCTTTCAAAAATAATTTATTCGAATTATTAGTTTCTTTAATTTCTACTCTATAAGATGATAAATAAAATAAAATAAAAAGAGAAGAAATAAAAGCAGTGGTTACAATGAGCTGGATTCAGATGTATTTCCACTACGTATGGCTCTGTAAAGTGACCCCAACTTGATCCCTTTCTACGTATTGTATACATACGCCGTTCATATTAATATATATAACTCGTAGTACTGTATATATATATATATATATATATATATATTAATTATTGAATAGTATATACATCCCATTCTTGTTTTTAACATGTAAATTACATGTGATACGCAATTACCCAACGTGAATACTAGTGAATAAATAATGTGGTCGTTTGTTACACACACAGTAAAAGTAAAAACTCATTGTAGGGGTTAGTTTACCAAAGATATTTAATAAATCAATATATTCACCGAAATGACTGATGAACAAAGACAACAAATTGTTTTTATTAAATGCGATTTGTCACATACTATATAGACTCTTAATTATTTTTCGAGGATGGTACCAATGATTCTCCCAACTCCATAAATATTACTTGCACTCACCTTTTACAATCGACCCCAAAAAATTAAATGCTATTTTGTACTGTACTATTAAATTTTAATTTTCTTTACCGCAACCAAATTAATGTGTTCCGTATATATATTTTTTGTCGGCGTATGAGGTATTCCATTTTTTTTTTCATGTACCTTTTAATTTGTAAAAAATTCTATTCAATTTGATTATCTTTTTTTTTTTTTTTTATGTCTCATTGAGTCGTCATTGTATTTTGCTTTCAAAGAAGTTTTAGGCATCATCCGATCCAAGGTTTTGAGAACGGGCCTTGGACCATGGTTGCTTGTGGCAACTTTGTTGACAAGCTCATGTTCGGGAACTTCATTTTAGCGATTTTTTAAGTCGGCCTATACGTTGTCATGTCCTATACAACTAAAACATTCTCGTTGCATTGGTTTCATACGATATGTGGCTTTTTTTATATTGCTTGTTCTAATAGTTTTTTGGTCTTCTGTATCCCTTCGTCTGTTAAAAAAATAATAATCGAGAACTATATATATGTACTGATAAAATTTAACAGTTTACCCAAAAAAAAAAAGAAAAAAAAAACCAACCAAAACCGGGAGAGACTGTAACCGGTTAAAAAGGAGGGGACATATGAGAACGTAGGAGTAAACATCACGAGCCGTTAAATAATATGACGTGTCAAATTGAGAGCTGTTCGATTTATCTTAGGTCACGTGTCGCCCTTTTGTATCTGATATTTGCCACGTAGGATAATATTTTCTCCGCTTACGTGGACTTTTAAAGCCTTTTTCTTCTGTCCGAAAATAACTTTGCTTTATATTCCAAACAAACCATGTGAGAGCAATAGAAAAAAATACAAACAAAAAAAAAAATTCCTTAAAATAGCGAAACAACTTTATTCCATTTGACAATTATATCACGTCGAGAAAATGAATTCGTGGCCCGTATATATATACATTATTTTGTGTATTTTTTCTTATCAGTGGTATACAAAAATATAACTACATTGATGATTAGTTGATTTCCTTTTTTAGAGATTTGTTTTCTTTAGACTATCCTCATTGGTAGTCCTTAGATGTTTCTTAGGTATAGATATTAATTATTAATGAAAAAAAGCTAAGGATTGTAAGAAACGTTTCTAATTTTAGAACCAAAAGAAACGTTTCTTACTGGACAGGTGGCGCGATATGAATGGTGAAATGAGATTAATGGGGTAAATTTTTTTTTGGCATTTCTCTTTCATTTTCGTGTGTTCTCTCTTAATGTTGCGTGTTATATTTTTATTTTTTAATGTTTTGTGTTTTAATTTTAAATGTTGTAAGTTATTTTATGTTTTTATTATTAAAAAATGTTTTTATGATGTTGAGCGTGCGTTCGGTGTCCTACAAGCTAGATTCGCGGTCATTAAAAATCCATGTCTTTTATGGGACAAAGACAAAGTGGGATTGATTATGAGGGCGTGTATCATACTTCACAATATGATTGTTGAAAATGAACGAGATGGATACAGTCAAGCTGACGTTTCTGATTTCCCACAAGCAGACGTGTGGATCTTTCATATTCTATCAATATGGCTTCAAATATCAGCAACGTGGTGAATGGTCAAATAATAATTCGTGATAGAGAAGTGCATGACCAATTGAAACATGATTTAGTTGAACATTTATGGACTAAATTTGGATATTAAATATGTTTCATGTTTTAATTAAATATGTTTCTATATTTTATTTCATGTTGTGTGTTATGTTTTTGTTTTTTAATGTTTTGTGTTTTAATTTAAAATGTTGTATGTTATTTTATGTTTTTATTAATAAAATATGTTTTTATGATATATAAAATAATTTCGAATATTTTAAGATATTAATTATTATTTTACTGTTATTAATTATTATTTTACTATATTTATTACTAAAAAACACTTAAATTTGGTTCTACCAATAATCAACACAATTTTTCTTTTCTCTTACCAAAGTTTCTTCTCTTATTTTTATTATTAAAAATGCCTTAAGAAATAACTAAGAAACACTACCAATGAGGATAGTCTAAGACTTATTTTTATTATTAAAACCATTAATGGTTTTCTTTTTAGTTACGAGTATTGCAAGTTATCTCTGTTTGGTAAAAAAAAAAAAAAAAAATTATATATTGATGGTCAACCTCATTTGTCATGCCAAAGTTCGTTACCGTCTATCGATATCAGCCAGGTCATCGTGAACTATAATAATTGGAATAATTGACATATTTTAATCTTACCGTAACCTTGCTTGCCTTGACCCAAAATTTAAAACGTAAGCTACAATAGAAAAAAATTGATTAATAAATAAACCAGATGGACCCATTATTCATTTTAATTTGTTTTCTTAGGGCATGTTTATAGGGGAATCAGGTGAGGGTGTTCTTAGAGGAGAAATATTGTAAAAATATTGTAAGATCAGGTCTTAAGAACTTTTATTAAGAAGTTAGTTATTGGGAGAACAGGTATAAGATCTTAAGATTTAATAATATAATATTCTTATAGAAATTTTAAAATGTTTAATAAATACAAAGATTAATGTTTAATAAATAATTTAAGAATGTTTAAAATTATTTAATAATATAATGTTTATTAATATTCTTATTAAACATATTACAATTAGAAAAATTTATAAAATAACATTTTAATTGCAAACTTATAAAACTTTTATTAAAATTAAAAAAAAACAAACATATTACTTAATTAATTAAAGAAGACAAACATTTTATTTAATTAATATAAATGACCAAATTTATTCCAAATATTCTCAATCAAATCCTCCTTTAATTTGCGATATGCTTGTTTATTACGAATTTTAATTCGTTATTGTTATTATATCTTAATTCAACCAATCTTGTCTATTATTTTCAAAATACTATACCCATTGTTTAGTCCTTTCTTGCGTTTTCATACATTGTTTACTTTATTTATATCTGATTTTGCATAACGCATGACAAGTATCTTACCACATCCTCTGTTTTCAACTCTGTTCCAGTACTGATTCATAGTGATCATGTTTATTAATCTACTAATAGTAACAATTGTAACATATACAACTTATGCTGACTACTAGTGTTTGCAAAGCTTCACACTCATATTAGAGGCAGTGAGTTCGAGCTTCACACCGTAGCAGAACTTGGCAACTAGTTCAAACGTTTTGTCTCCGCCAGGAAGATCAGAAATTTCAATGAGACATTTATCATCCCCTTCTTTTGACGCCTCTGCAATCCTTCTTTCCATGACTCCACTTCTAGAGAGCAAGGGAAACTGCACATAGCAAAAAATGATTAAAGCAAAAGGTGTAAGAAATTGCAAGTAACACCATTATTTCACAAAGAGGGGGCTTAGTAGATACGTGTTTCTACAATAAGTGTCAGAATTCTCATTGTTGGAAACAAGGCATTGCCAAAAAACTACAGAGACTGAATGAGTTGTGAAGGAACCAAAAGAAAGTTCAGCAAATAATCAAGGATGTGGAACAGCTAGCAAAATTGCATTGGTAGTCAATAGTCATATAAGAAGATTAAAGCTAAAAACCAAAGTTTCGATCTTTTTGATCAACAAAAGACTAATATGACACAATGTTGTAAAGAATAAATATACACACCCACCAAACAGATCTTTGATACATAGTAGTTCTACAATGCTGGAGAAAGGCATAACATTCTAGAAGACAATAACTATTCCAGGTTAAGGCAACTGTTTCAAGAAGAGAGTGTTGTGTTCAAGTTAAGCAAATTGTACCTTGTGGAGATGGAAAGACATCTCCCCAACTTCAACGACAATGTCACTTGGAAGTACAGTTGTGCAAAACCTGCAATTAGCAAAACCCAAGAAGACAAAGGAATGAGTTTTTTGATTAAGTAATGCTGAGATTGCCTTAAAGAAAGACCATGGTCTCAAATTCAGACCAAGTCTGCTCAATTGAAAGGAGAAAACAAGAAGCAAAATACAAAATAAAATTAGAGAGAGAGAGAGAGATCAAGTGAATATATCAAGCCTGGCCTTGTCTCTGGAAAGCATCAGATTTGGATCCCAGCTTCATGCAAGCCATTGTTTCTCTCACCGGAATTCAACAAACCCACCAAAGTAACAGGTAGACAAAGAGCCCAACCCCAAAAACCCAGCTAGACAAAGAACAGCTAATCGGTGGATCCGGAGTAGACGACGAGACGAGGAGACGAGGAGACGACGAGGAGACGGTCGCCCCGGTGTTTCAATCGCCGGACAGAGGAGAAGACGATGAGGAAAAAAAATCTCTCGTGAAATCGCCGTTTCGATTTTTCAGAGAGAGAAGAAGAAAAGTAAAAAATAAACGTCGAATGAAATAAAAAAAAAATTAAACATTTTCTTTCGTTTACAAGCTGCCACGTCAGCAGAAGAACACCACATAGAACAGATCTTAATTAAGATCATTTCATCTGATCTTATGGGCACTATTCATTAATTTTCAATTTTTAAAAGCCCAAGATCAGGTGAAGTGATCCCTCTATAAACATGGCCTTATGGATATCACTTTTAATTTTTAATTTTACTTTAGTGTCGACTATTATTAATCTGTACATCGAGCACATATACAAATAACACACTGGCCCAGCGAACATGATTTTAGGTTTTGGGCCTTCACTTATTAAAAGGCCGAATACTGTAGAAATCCAGTTATCATTGTTTCGAAGAAACCTGTCACCTTTAAAATATTGTCAGGTGAGAGGGCCTCATGAGGGCCTTTATCTATAAGCTATTGCACGGTTCCTTATTTTTTGTTTATAGTCAAGATCTGGTTTCAATGAACTGTGTGAAGGGCAGCAAATCTTTCACAACTCTAGCTAGACCTTAAACGTGCTAGACCTATACCACCTGCTTTGATTATGAGATTCTTCATATGCAATACTAGTATTTTATGCTGAATTAAAAAAAAAAAAAAACAAAAAAAAAAACATCATGATTAAAAACGACAAAACGGTTAAGGTATGTTCTTCCTTAACATTTACGAGAATATTATGTTTCGTATAGGCAACACGCTCGCTCGCTCGTATAGGATTACTTTTTATGCTCTAATCATTTAGCCACGCACATGTACATATACGCGTGTGTGTGTATCAGGCTGATTAAAATTAGTTAATTGATCAATTTGTATCGTAGTTATGATTTTATTATAGTATTCTTATGCTGTGTGACATTGAATCCCTCATGGTCTTAAGGTGACTAGGTCTCACTCCCACCACGTTTTTTTTGTTTTGTTTTTTTTTGGGGGCTTTTTAAATATAGTAGTAAATAACTACTAATTAGCTTACTAATCATTATTCAACCAGTTTTCTGTATACTAGTGGCTGCTGGGTGGGATACTTTTGCTTTTGGGATGGTTTTTTTTCGTTTTCGTGCCAACGTTCATTTAAACTATTGAAACACAGTATGATATCTTCAGATATGCTGTATTTTCCAGATTGATAGGTATCGTTTTCTTCGTAATATCTTTATTCCTTACACTACCCCATTATACGTTATTCGTTGTAGCCCAGCTGCAATCAGTTGTGAGTAATTTGAATTAATGTCATATATAGTTTTGTAAATACACAAATGGCGAAAAATAGCAAATGGGTATTTATAAATAATTAACCTTGATTCTTGAATGTTCATATGAAAATAAAGCCTCTGCCTCAGTTCGAAGCTTTTTTTTTGTAAGGTCAAAGTCAACCTCTTTGGTGTGCCTTACCTGCCACGATGTTATCGCTTTCCAAAATAAAACATATATCTACGAAATTTATTCTTTTTGTCGTTTTCTTATAATAACTCGAATCGGAATGAGTTGTTTCTAGCTTGCAAATCTTTCACAGCATTGATTCTGAATAAACAAATACTAGTATACCAGTAGTATTTGAACACATCTCTTTCTCGACCTATATATTCGTCTCGGCATGATCTTTTCTCTCGTATGTGTTTCTTCTTCTTAATTTATTATAATAAGAAAAGAAAAACAACAGATAATATACTTACTAGTTGACAATACAAATTCGGATCATATATTTGTTGCGTATGTTTGCAAAATCTATCTCAAATTGACAAAGCCATCGTTACACAAAAAATAACACCATAATTTAAAATAATGGTCCTTCGCAAGTACAACTGTACAAGTATGTAACTAGTAATAGTAATTAAACCATCAGGGGTAATTTTGGTATTATTCACAGGTCATGTTGGTCTTTATGACGAGAGTGTGTCGCTCAACTAATCTCATCACGGAATGATCCATCTCAGCCGTTCATATTTATAGAATATAAATAGTCTTTATCCATTTATCCCAATATCTATCTTCTTTTTCTTTCGTCTATCTATCTCAATTTCTCAATTGTTCCCACGTAATCAATCTTCCTTTTTTTTTCGCATACTTCAAAAATGAAATTAGATTCATTATTAGCACCTTTTTTTTTTGGTTATGTAATGAAAGTTGACAAGTAATTAATTAAGAAGGTTGAAGAAAAATCTGACCATAACCAACCAATAATAGTGGAATTTAAGATATAAAGTGAAGTCCAATCAAAGCGATATGATTTTTTTTTTTTTTTTTTGCTACAAAAGGATGACATGCTTTTATGAGTCTGAGACTTGTCGTTTCAGCATCATAGATTTTGCACTAATAAATTTGTTTGTGGCTAGCACCCGAACACATCGCCCACACTCCCACGTATTGAATAGTCCGGTAGACGTTTACAAATTATTTCAGTTTTGGGTAGCTAAAACAATCATACACTTATTTTTATCAGCCCATATCAAAAACTGTGTTTGATTCGCGATAGGTCATTAATATTTTGTTAATCTTACATATAAAGAATGTTTTATGAGAAACCAAAGTTGAATAATATTTTAAAAGAACGGTAGGTAAACCGTAAACCCTACCAAATTTTCAAAGCTTAAAACTATTTTTTTTTTTTTTGTTTTGTTTTGTTTCATATTCATATAAACTAATCATGAAAACTAGTTTCTGTACAAAAACATATACAATTTTAGATGTTAGCAATAACATAAATGACTTACAAGTTAAGAAACATAAATCTTAGCAAGTGATAATCTCAACAAAATTGTTTTCCATGATATTTCCAATAAAAATAAAAAAATAAGAAGAGGTCAACGACTAAAAAAACAACTTGCTATATTTTGTGCTTAGTGGAATCATTTTTTTTTTTACATTAATACAATTTGTTGCATTTTAAAAACATAATACTGATATATATATATATATATGTATAGTAATAAATAAATTAAAATATCCTGAACAGAAGCAGAGAGCAGAGAGTATAATTTGTAGTCAGAGTAATAAAAACAGTTTCCATAAGTATTAGTATTATATTTGAATATAAAAAAATGGTGAAAATAAAGAGATGTGTTCGTGTTCGTGGAGCGGAGGACAACGTAGTTGGTTTCCGCGTGCTGTACGAGACACAGAGATAACTTCTAGATAGAGAGAGAGAGAGAGAAAGAGATAAACAGAGATCGAGACAAAAACCCTTTAAAGGATTTTGAACGGAGAAGACGAGGCATAACACAACACAACTCTGTAAGTAAGTCCTGATCAGACCCCAAATTTTTAGTTTCTTATGTTTTGTCTGAAAAAGTTTCAAGATTTGATTTTGAGGTGTGGGAGTGTCTCTCTTTTTTTTTTTGCTTCTTCGAATTCGTCTGAACAGATCTCTCTGTTTCCCTTGGAATTATCGATCTTTCGGTTTGTCTGTTTCTTGTAAGTTTGGGAGTGATTCTAGATCTATCTTCTTTATAGACCAATTTAATCAACTAAAGTTTTAGATTAGACTAATTTGTGATCTACAAATATGATCCTGAATCCTAGAGTCTATAATTTCACTTGATGATATGTTGTTATGTAAATCTTCAAAGTTTCGTTTTTTTTTTTTTTTTGGTTTTCTCCTCTTGAAGTAGTGTAAAGACTTGTCTTTTCTCAATTGAATCCAAAGAATAATAATAGGGTTTATACTTGGAATCAGATCTCAATTATTTTGAGGAGAATTGGGACCATATTAATCAATCAAACTTTGTTCTTGGGAGCAGAGACTGTTCTGTTTCCCTTTTGCTTTTTTTTTTGTTTGTTTTTACTTCTTTCGAAGATTCTTCATTTTGAATTATCAGCTTCTGTCTTTCAATTTTGAAGTTTGCTATGTTCTCTTTTTTTACTAAATGTGAATCAAAAGAATGTTTCTTAATTTTTTTTTTTAAAAAGCGTCTGGTGGTTCCTGCTTTTGGTCCATTGATGAGAATCTTCTTTTCTGTCATTGCTTTGTTATTAAGTATCATTCAGAATTTGAATCAAACTCTGCTTTTGTTGTGGTCTTTCAGAACCTTGGGAGAAAGAAAGAGAGAGAGAGGAAAAAATGTCGTTCCGCAGCATAGTTCGTGATGTGAGAGACAGTATTGGAAGTCTGTCTAGGCGTAGTTTCGACTTTAAGTTAAGCAGTCTGAACAAAGAAGGTGGGAAATCTCGTGGTTCGGTTCAAGATTCTCACGAGGAACAACTTGTGGTAACGGTTCAAGAAACCCCTTGGGCGAATCTGCCTCCAGAGCTATTGCGAGATGTGATCAAAAGGCTTGAAGAGAGTGAAAGCGTGTGGCCTGCTCGAAGACATGTGGTTGCTTGTGCTTCTGTGTGCAGGTCATGGAGAGATATGTGCAAAGACATCGTTCAAAGTCCTGAGCTCTCCGGCAAAATCACATTCCCTGTTTCCCTAAAACAGGTTTGGTCACAATTCTTTCTAATGTTTTGGCTTAGTATTAAGATGATTTCGAGTAATCGTTCTTTTTCTTTTCGGTGTTTATAGCCGGGACCAAGAGATGCAACAATGCAATGCTTTATCAAACGGGATAAATCTAACCTGACATACCATTTATACCTTTGTCTCAGTCCTGGTAAAGGCTTCACCTTCTTTGCTTCTGTTCCAAGTTGTTCTCTTTCATTACCTCTCTTCTCATCCATTGGTCTGTTTATTTATTTTCAGCTTTGTTAGTTGAGAATGGAAAGTTCCTTCTATCAGCAAAACGCATAAGAAGAACTACTTACACCGAGTACGTGATCTCTATGCACGCAGACACCATTTCGAGATCAAGCAATACCTACACTGGCAAAATCAGGTATAAACACACTTTGCCAGAGTTATTATAAAACATGAAAGTTTCCACAGCTTATGTATGCATAAGTATCACTTTCTCCTCTGTTTCAGGTCTAATTTTCTTGGGACGAAGTTCATAATTTACGATACACAACCTGCATACAATAGTAACAACAACACCTCTCGAGTGGTTCAACCAGTAGGCCTTAGCCGCAGATTTTACTCAAAGAGAGTCTCTCCCAAAGTCCCGACCGGTAGCTACAAGATCGCGCAGGTATCTTACGAGCTAAATGTTCTTGGAACGCGCGGTCCAAGGAGAATGCATTGTGCGATGCACTCTATTCCCGCTTCTTCTCTCGCGGAAGGCGGAACGGTGCCTGGACAACCCGAGATCATTGTCCCTCGCTCTCTTCTTGACGAATCATTCCGCAGCTTTACCTCTTCCTCTTCTAGTAAAATCACTTACGATTACTCTAATGATTTTAGCAGCGCACGGTTTTCAGAAATTCTTGGTCCGTTAGGTGAGGACGAAGAAGCGGGATTAGAAGAAGGGAAAGAGAGGGTTATGCCGCCGCTTGTGCTTAAGAACAAGCCGCCGAGGTGGCATGAACAGCTTCAGTGCTGGTGTTTGAACTTCAGGGGACGTGTAACTGTCGCATCAGTTAAAAACTTTCAGCTGATTGCAGCAAACCAACCTCTGACTCAGACTCAAGCTCAACCTCAACTTCAACCTCAAGCTCAACCTCAGACGCAACAGTCTAGCCAGACGGATGGTCCAGACAAGATCATATTGCAGTTTGGGAAAGTGGGGAAAGACATGTTTACGATGGATTTCCGGTATCCGCTGTCTGCGTTTCAAGCTTTCGCTATCTGTTTAAGCAGTTTCGATACGAAACTCGCCTGTGAATGAATGATACAAAAACTCAGCTTTGTATGTAATGTTTGTTCACATCATGCTTTCAGAGATTCTTGTCTTGTGGGTGTTTTATTTTTTTCACCTAGAATCTCAGAAATTAGTAGATTCGTTTCAAGCTTTCATTTATTCTGATCCTCCTGCTTTTTATTTCAAGTTGCAACAAAAAAATGTTCATTAGAGTTTTTTTTTTTTTTTTTCCAATATATAATTCGATTGTTTTCGTAACGTTACTCAAAATCCAAAACGATGATAACTTCGAATCGTATACATTGGGTTATTGATATATATATATATATATATCTCCGATTTTACATTAGATGATTTGATATTCATATAAAATTATATAAGGAAAGGAGAGACGACAGAGCAAATGACAGACACCGAGAAGTGAGCACACACTCTGCTTTTGTCGACTTGATGATCGTCAGAGCAGATTCCAGAAAACGGCAACCATTCCTTGTCGGAAAAAGCTACATGTGCTCTTGCGTTCCCACTTCCCACTCTGGTGTGTACGGACCAGTACCGAGACGACTTCTCTCGTTAGACGAAACATCGGAAGATGTAATATGCAACTCTCTCTCTCTCTCTCCTGTGTTAAAGACAGATATGAATGGTTGTCTTCTCAAGTACAAAAGATTTATATAGTTTCTTTCTCGATCGATTAATTTTTTTTGTTTTTAATTTTAATATTGATAACTTCTTTTTCGTCAAACTAATATACTACAACAATATTTGTCTACAATGCTAAAGTCTAAAAGGACCAATCGTGTGTGAATATGGTGTGAAGAGTCCATCAAGTAGAGAGACCCCACGTTATGCATAGTTTTTAATTTACGTTTCAATGAAACATTAATTTTGTTCAAGTTACTTACATATGTAGTTATAGTTTTGAATAGGTTGTTTATATTCACAAACAGAATTTAAAACCAAAAAAGTTTATCCAAAGTTGTTATTTGGTGATCTTATTATTAAGGTTGTGGACCAATCAAACAACAAAATCAACCACTATGTGTGGATTTTTGCGAGGAAAAATAAAATGATTGGAAGATTAATATAAGAATTGACCTAACTACGATAGTTATAGTTTAATTAACCAAGTTATGTGACGTAATTAATTTTGTTTATAATTTCATCTCATGTTGGTGATCCAAAAGGCAAACGTACCTTGAAGGGCCATCCCGGATAGTTTGTCTTTGAAAGGGTCAATGTGGCTCATTTGCAAGTTGCCGCTTTTGATAAGTAAAACTTCGTTAAGATCTTAATTTCAATTTCTGAAAAGATAAGCTAAATCATAAGACGACTAATTGTACACAAAATTGTACTATTTTCCTTGGTCAGATCAATGACTATTTTTCTCATTGAAGTTTTTGAGAATGTCCACAAAATTGTACTCTCATTTAACTATTAATCAATGTTATTGGCCTCATGGCAATAACCATTTCAAATTATGTCGTCAGCGTTTTGCACACTAAATTCTAGTATTACAATTAGGACCAAACAAATGCAATGTAGTATTTGAAAATATAAGGAAAAACCTAATGGGCTTTATGGTTATAGATGAGTAAACCACAAAGGCCCATAAAACTAAAATAATCAACAGTTTCAAGGTCTAAGGGTATAATCGTCATTTCAATATAGGAAGCCCTAATCCTATCGTCTCTTTAGATAATATAAATAACCTTCAAACTCAATATCAAGATTTGTTTGCTAGCATAATTTTCGCCGTCTAGCGATTGAGATCTCTGTTTATAGTTTTCCAATTTTTTCGTTTTTTTGTTTTTCTTGATTGGGTTTTAAGCTTCTTTAGTCGGATCTTAAACTTATTAGTTTTGGTTTTCGTTGTGATTTTGAGTTTTTGGCCCAATGATGCATAAAATTATGTTATAGAGCGGTTGTATTTGAGTAATCTCCAGCATGTTGTTGTTTTTAAAAACCTTAGAAAGCCTTGAACGCTGTCGCTTCGTAGTCGATGAACATTCACACACACACGCACAATCTCACTACCACAGTTTCATCATCCCACACACTTGTTAGTCGGATGCGAGGCGGTGGTGTTCAGGGTTTTTTTTTAAGGTTGCTGGATTTTACTCATTTACTTTAAGCCGTGAATGATCAGATTTATAGCTATGAGATCTGAGGGCTTCTTTTTTTTCTCTTTTTTTTTTTTAATTAAAGTTTCGATTTTTATTTTTTGCCCGTTGATGTAAAATCTCAATCTTGAGTGGTGCCCTGGTTTTATTTAATTATGTTACTGTAGTTATCATTGTAGCTCTTCGTCATCATCACCATCAATTTAGTGATTCTTCTTCTTCTTCTTCTTCTTCTTCTTCCTCTAAGTCGTCTCTCTCTCTCTGCTGCTGCTGCTACTACTACTCGTTTATTGCAATGGTAACTACGGTTCGTTTTTTTAAAACCGGATTTTGTTGCGCCACATATGACAGATTTTGTTTACTGAGGGCTTTTTTTTTTGTTTTTACTTAGTTCTGATGGTTTGTTTGTTGAGACGGTATTGTGAATCACAATTAGTTGTATGTTGTTTTGTTTTGTTAGATTTTAAGCCCTGTGATGATACTTTAGTTATTAAGTGGTGCCGCTTGGTTGCTTCTAGTCGAGACTCATATTCTCCATTGTTGTACCTGCTTCTCTGTCTCTCTCTCATTCTCTCTCTCTCTTTCTCTCTGTCTTTCTATATATATATATATATACACACACACATGCAATGGTATTGTTGCGGCAATGGAGATGATGAAGAGTCATTGGCTTTGAAGAAACCTTGTGCGTTGTACCATCTATGATCATAAAAGACGTTTTTTTCAGTAACTGAGGGCTTTTATTCTATGTTAACTTATTATGCTCATTGTTTTAAACTGTTATTTTGGATTTTTTTTTTGGTTAGTCTTTGAATTTAGCAGCTTATTGAACCGAAAATATGAGGCGCTAGAGCTTTTGGAAGAGTCTTCACATTTGTGGCTGCGATTGTTGTGGCCATATTTATCTCTTCTGCTGCAATTGATATCAGACTACTGTTATGAGATTGGTGGTTGTTTAGTTTAGTGGCAAATCTAAACAAAACTGTTGTACAAAATATGTCTTGAATACTAAGTTCTTTGTCCAACTCAATTTCTAATGTAAGTGTTAGCAATTAATTCGGTTGTCAAAATTTTTGAAAGCTGTTACTTTAAACTCAACTTCAAAGTTCGAAGTGGCCCAAAATGACAAGTCCAGTAGCACATGGTTCATAGATTAGGGTCGAGTTGAGCTTGCTCGTTATCATTTAACCAGATCCTAACGCTGTACGCTCGGATTACAAGACCGAGTTTGTGGTAGCGGTTCTGTCCTTTTGTAAACAATATATAGTCGACTTTTGCTTTAAGCGAAGTTTAGCAGTAATGCATATTCTGTATATAGTATTTTATTCGATCAAACCCTATCCTAGTATTTGTTCATTACACAAAGGTTTTCTGATTATGATATTTGCATGTAAATCTTCCTTCCTCTAAGCAGTGATTACTATTTTCGTTATTTTGCTGTAAAATGATTTCCCATTTCTAATACCTGTACAATTTGACCTTTTTTTATATACAATTTATTTATATTTGGAATAACATATGAGAAAAGTAAAAAAAAAAAAAAACATATGAGAAAAGTAGCCGAAATATGTTTTGGACCGACCCGATAACCAACAAGGCCGACATAAACAACTTGATTGTTTTAGACCATTTTTTCTTTTTAATTCGTAAAACAAATAATGAAACCGTGATATACTAGAAATTTCATATCATATAATAATAATCTCTTTTATTTTGTTTGTAGGTAAGTAGATGAGAGGTGCTGGTGGAAGTTGTGCCTTTCCATACTCTACAAATTATTGATAGATAATAATATTATTAATTAGGTTTAAACTATTACTTATTCAAAAATGCGTATGTTGTCGAGTCTTTTTAATACATACTGTATTTTTTAGACACTTCCAATAATTATAATTTTTTTTTTTATAAAGACAATATATAGTATTGTGTATTAATGAATGAAATGAAATATTCAAATGATAAGGAGACAAGTAGGTGAGTCAGCCCATAAAGCAAAACCAAGGACAAAAACGGCAAACTATAAATTATACCCTTTTTTGTCTTTTACCTTCTCTCAGTTCCATATACCCAATAGTCGCAACCAATGACAACTCACACAACGTCTTAACTCTCTGTATTTTTCCCATTTTACCCTTTTTATTACCCACAATTCTCAGCTAAGCCCATTTTTCTCCGCGACCCGCCGCCGCAAACCAACGGAGGAGGAGGCGGAAGAGAAAGAAAAAAACAATGGAATCGTCTCCGGTCAACCGTCTTCCACCGGATTCTCTCCACCAGATCTTCTCTTCTCTTCCTCTCCGTGATATCATGATCTGCAGATCCGTTTGTAAGTTCTTTAACCAGATTCTAACATCTCAGTGCTTTATAGAGATCATCTCAACTCGTCCGCCGTTGAATCTACTCGCTCTCCGTCCTCCTCATCACCACCACCACCACAGCCACCGTCACATCGGCGTAAACGGACTCCACAGCCACCGTCACATCCACGTATACGATCCGGAACAGAATCAATGGTTCAGATTCAATCTCGATTTCCTCCCTTTCCGATCTCCTCAGCCTGTAGCTTCTTCAAGCGGATTGATCTACCTTTGGGGTGACTCCATTGATTTATCTGAATCTAGCAAATCTCTAGTCGCTTGTAATCCTTTAACTCGTCAGTTCAAAGTTTTGCCTCAGCTTGGCTCAGCTTGGTCACGTCACGGAACTGTTCTTGTTGATTCTGTTAATAGAGTCATGGTCCTCACTGAGCTAGCTGCTTTGTATTACTCAGGTGCTGTGATTGCTAACCAATGGCTTAAGTTCTCATCTAACTTACCGTCGAAACCTAGATCCCCTGTTTTGATGTCTAGCTCTGTTTTCGCATTGTGTGATGTTGGATCACCATGGAGGAGTCAATGGAAGCTTTTCTCTTGTAAACTGACGAACCTAACAGTCACTCATACGAATTGGGTTTGCTTGGAGAAGCATGAGTGGGGTGATATATTCGATATCATTAAACGACCGCGTTTGTTGCGCGGCGACGGTGACTCTAAGCTTCTGATGATTGGTGGTTTGAAGTCGACGTTTTCGTTGAACCCGGCTTGTTCGACGATTCTTATACTTAGGCTTGATTTAGAGAGTTTGGAATGGGAAGAAGCTGGTAGGATGCCTTTAGAGATGTACCGTGGGTTTCAAGAATCGAGTAAGTTTAAAGTTTTTGGAGGTGGTGATAGGGTTTACTTCTCTGCTAAAAGGATGGGGAAGCTTGCTATGTGGGATTGTTGGGATGGTTGGAGATGGATTGAGGGTGTCCCTGGTTATGCTGATGGCTTGTGTCGAGGGTTTGTGTTTGATGCTAAGCTTACATTGATGCCATGACACAAGACAAACAAAAAAACTAAAGGTCCGTTTTGTGTTCGTTGCGCGTTACATAGAAACCTTTATCTATCTCTCTCTCTCTCTCTCTGTTTATGATTGTTTGCTGATTTCTATAATGATTGTTTCTGCTTCTTTGTTGTTGATGAGATGTTCTTAAGCTGTGTTTCTGTTGTATCTCGATGTGCTTTGTTGTTCTTTTCTTGTAATCCAGAATTTGGTCAAAACTGTTAAAATGGAATGTGCTATGGTTATTCTAGTCTTGCTTTGTGATTTGCCTTGAGCATCTTGGTTTTTGTTACTTTGATATTCAAGCAATGGCTTCATAGAGATTTTCATTAAGTTTTAAACACTTATATGTCTTTGAAACCCTAAATCATCTCTGTTTCACCTGAACTCTTGACAACAAGAACTGCTCTAATTTCTTTATTGTGTTTAATAGTGGTTCATTCTCTTATGATGTCACCTAGCAATTTCTTGGAAACTGATCTCTTTTTTAGTCAACTTTAACACCACTCATATGTATGTTTGATTCAATTTCTTCGTAAATTATATATGCAAACTAATGATATGATTTCATTAGCTTGAAACTGAAGGAAGATGCTTGATGATGCAGATTTGCTCATGACCAATGATTTATTAGGTCACGTAAGTCAAAATGGGGCCATTTCCTATGCATGTGTCATGAACCATTATGTTCCGTCTATAGATGATCCAACAAATCATCACCAATGAGTCGATCAAATTGAGAATAATTTAATTTAGTAAGATTATATAATTTGGTTCTCGGGGTGTATAAGGATCCAAAATATAGTTTACTCTGACTAATGTATTGAAATATGGTGAAAAGATGAAACAGAAAGACCTAAACATATAACTTACGACACTGTTTTCTTACATAAGTTTGAATGTTTACATTGTACATGTATTATATATGTGTTCTTACATAAGTTTTTACTATAACATTATTATTTACGTTGTGTACTTCGTATTTATTTACATAATTATTTATGTAACATTATTATTATTACATTGTACATAATATTTATAGCAATAGCCAAGTAGTACTTCGTATTATTATGCTTTTCTCTCTAACAACTTAAATAATTGCAATACAACAAGT
Organism: Camelina sativa; assembly: GCF_000633955.1. Taxonomy (NCBI): domain Eukaryota; kingdom Viridiplantae; phylum Streptophyta; class Magnoliopsida; order Brassicales; family Brassicaceae; genus Camelina; species Camelina sativa. The sequence goes on from NC_025693.1 coordinate 31,047,880, forward strand.
ATGAAGACCTGCCTACTTTTTTCCAAAATAGCCAAGGTAATCAATAATGCAGAAATATACCACCACTTGTTTCCAATGAATTATTGAAAGCAATTGATATATCTCCCGTAAGCAGGAAATTTTGAGAATATACAAAAGCATGATAAATCCAAACACAAAACTACAGAAGAAACAAAGTTACAAAGATGTAATAATACCAAAAAAAAAAAGAGAATATATAGTATAGTCTTTTGCCGTAGCCGAATTATTAGTTAAGCATATGAGATAAACTAATACGTACGTACAAAATAAATAGATCACTACTACATACTGTATTTCATAGCCTACTTCGCCGAACAAGTAGTTTTATTTTCCTTTTTTTTTTTACCAACAAAGAAAAGGGAAGGTCACACGTGAGTTGCATGACACGATACGACATATATATAAGTCAATTGCGATTCTACTAAGAGCCGTTGACCAGCATTATGATCTTTTACCGTCAACGAACTCGGTTTTTGTGTTGTTTGTTTCTGGTCCAAACTAAGACGTAAGATGTTGTCCTTAATTGTACTTGCATTATACAGCACACATTCTGACCAGTTCCACTATATCCTCTTGAGTTTCAACTGAAACACGATTTCAACCCCACCACAATGAAAAAAAAAAATGTAATGTTATAAACTTATAATGTTACGTAATGACTTAGTAAATAAACCTGAGATGAGCAATGTATAAATAGATATAATTAATGTATATTTCACTATTTATGTTTATTTATATATTCCCTCCGTTTCACAAAGAGTGTCATTTGAGAGAAATTTTTTTGTTTCACAAAGAGTGTCATTTTACATTTCCAATGAGTGTTTTAATACTAAATTTTCTTTTTTACCCTTAAACCCAAAACTATTTTCATTGAATTTAGATTATTAACTACTTATTAAATAGGGGTAAACATGTATAATTCTAACTTTTCTTAATTTGTGTGAAATGTGTCAGAATGACACTTTTTGTGAAACGGAGGGAGTATATCTGTATCATAATAGATGATTTTTTTAGTATTTTTACAAAGATTAAGAAAAATAATAAATGTTGTATCATTATTAATTACTTTTGTTTTATATTCCTTTTAGTACTCATTTACTCATACTTTTTTTACACTTGTCATTCAAGTGCATGTCTATATTTAATTATTTATTATAAAAGTAAAAACATTAATTAGTTATTTGATTTTAAGAATAAATATACATTAAATACACTAAAAAAATCATCCTTTGTGATACAAGAAAAAATTCTAGAATATCAACATTCATGATACAGAAGGACTATATGCGTATATATAGGGGACTAATATACTAATCATTTAGATGGTCACTTCATTAAATATGGCTAATATGAGAATTTGGGAGTTTCGATCGTAGAAGCCAATTAAAATTTGGGATAGTGGAGCAGAAGAAATGAAAAGAAACTTATACTTTTTATTTAGTTGAACAACGAAACTCTGAAATTGAATAATCTGAAAGCAAAACAGGACTTGAACTTAACAAACATATGACTGATTTGCATGCATGAAGGGACCACGTTCATCAACATGTTTGAAATTTATTACAATATAACGTATTCAGAAACAAAGAAAAAGGTATTAGAATGGGAAACTTTCTCTTTAGACATATGTATCCGTTTCAATTCTCTCGTCATTGATCTTGTGTCTTTTATTATATTACCAAACGATTCTTTGTTTTCTTGTGTACGGTCGTCGACTCCTGAAAGAATATATGATTTATGTTAACATATGAAATAGGTAACTGAAATTTGATTGAGGTGTAGCATTGTAAAGTATGATAAGTAATCATTACCGTTAGAGTAGACGATTAAGTAATCTAGTAGTGAGGAGGAGGTGGCGATTTGTAAAGGTAGGGTTGGTGTGGTGGCGAGTAGTGATGTACTGGAGGAGGAGGAGACTTGTAGACCGGAGGAGGAGAGTAGTGCTTAACTGGTGGTGGGGGAGATTTGTACTCGTAATCCTTCTTGGGAGGAGGAGGAGACTTGTAGACTGGAGGGGGAGAGTAGTGCTTCACTGGTGGTGGGGGAGATTTGTACTCGTAATCCTTCTTTGGAGGGGGAGGAGACTTGTAGACCGGAGGAGGAGAGTAGTGCTTAACTGGTGGTGGGGGAGATTTGTACTCGTAATCCTTCTTGGGAGGGGGAGGAGACTTGTAGACCGGAGGAGGAGAGTAGTGCTTCACTGGTGGTGGGGGAGATTTGTACTCGTAATCCTTCTTGGGAGGGGGAGGAGACTTGTAGACCGGAGGAGGAGAGTAGTGCTTAACTGGTGGTGGGGGAGATTTGTACTCATAATCCTTCTTGGGAGGAGGAGGAGACTTGTAGACCGGAGGGGGAGAGTAGTGCTTCACTGGTGGTGGGGGAGATTTGTACTCGTAATCCTTCTTGGGAGGGGGAGGCGACTTGTAGACCGGAGGGGGAGAGTAGTGCTTAACTGGTGGTGGGGGAGATTTGTACTCATAATCCTTCTTGGGTGGAGGAGGTGACTTGTAGACCGGAGGGGGAGAGTAGTGTTTAACTGGTGGCGGGGGAGATTTGTACTCATAATCCTTCTTGGGTGGAGGAGGTGACTTGTAGACCGGAGGGGGAGAGTAGTGTTTAACTGGTGGCGGGGGAGATTTGTACTCATAATCCTTCTTGGGTGGAGGAGGTGACTTGTAGACCGGAGGGGGAGAGTAGTGTTTAACTGGTGGCGGGGGAGATTTGTACTCATAATCCTTCTTGGGTGGAGGAGGTGACTTGTAGACCGGAGGGGGAGAGTAGTGTTTAACTGGTGGCGGGGGAGATTTGTACTCATAATCCTTCTTGGGTGGAGGAGGTGACTTGTAGACCGGAGGGGGAGAGTAGTGTTTAACTGGTGGCGGGGGAGATTTGTACTCGTAGTCCTTCTTGGGTGGGGGAGGAGACTTGTAGACCGGAGGAGGAGAGTAGTGTTTAACTGGTGGTGGAGGGGATTTGTAAACCGGAGGAGTGTAGTGTTTGACCGGTGGAGTAGGGGAAGAATAGAAGTAATTTGCGGTGGTTTGAGATACAAAAGCAAGGGAGAATGCTAAGATAAGAAAAGAGGCCATTGGTGACCCCATTTTGTTATGTGTTTATGTTTGTGTTTGATGCTCTTACTCTCTCCCCTTAGCACCCTTTATATAGCTTCTCAATTTTACATTTAATCCCTTTTTTACTACTATCTCTCATGGTAGTAATTTTGTGTCGTGTCTAAGTAATACAAATAAAGAAGATATTTAATTATTCAAAGAAAGAAAATGAGTTTAGTCTCCCTCGGGCTTCATTATTGTTATCTTTATATATCCCTTCTATTATTTTTGGTCGTCTTTGATCGACATGTTCTGCATGTTCCGAACATACAAAATCAAATATAATATAGACTATAAAGAACATTGAATGTGAAGCTAACATAATTTTACCATGGTATATGTAATATGTTAATGGAACCCAAAACAAAATTAAAAGAATTGATCGAGAGCTTAGATCATGGCCCCAAAGATCTTAATTGTTATATGAGATAATTACACAATTCTTTCTGATATGGTAAATCGTTAAAATGTAAAAATTATTGCATTTAAGATCACATAAAATCTACCTTACTTTAGTTTTCTTCTATCAAAACGTTTAACTAAAGAAATGAAGCCATATGAATTAATGCCATGGTGTGCTTTCATCAATTACCCAAAATATGTATTAAAATATTTGATGAATTTAAACTAATGCATGTAACAAATTATCTTATCAGTTACAAGTTTATCATATCTTTTAACAATTTTTTTTTTTACATTTTATTCATTGCAACCTACAAATTTTATGTCAGATATTATTAATTATTTAGTAGCTAAATAAAAGAAAAATGTATATACAGAAAAAAAAAAAAAAAAAGAAGCAACGCGTTAAAGTCTTAAAGATATAGGCGGCCAAGTTGACTATAGAAGGAAAGGAACATTGATAGAGAAGGTTGTCATTGTTCATGTACTGGATTCTCTCTTGTACCGGTGACAGTCAGTCAATCTTTTTGTATTTGGGTTTTTGTTTCATTACATTTTTATAACATGTTTCTTTTGTCATTACTCTTGTTAATCCGCCATTTCTTTATGTAAATGTTAATTAGTCTACATTAAATCAATTGTAAATACGTTTTAAGATCAAGACAAGATAAATAATTTATGGTGAATTTTGTTCTAGCTGCTTACTTGTGAACGATGTATACAACCCAACGAGAAATGCCATAACGTAGATACATTGTATATTTCTTTTTTCATATCCATAATAGGCCAAATTTCTTCTTGAAAATTAGGGTAATAAACTAATAACACCGAAGCTTGGTCAACATATGACTATATAACATTTTGGATACAAGAATTTAAATGAGGTTTTATTTTTGCTTTGATTTTTATCAAATGGGTAGTAAGTAACCAGCTGGATAATGAAATAGACAAATCAACAACTTAACATTCTATATAGTATTTTTTTTTCTCGAAATTTGACTATTTTGGTTAGGCGTGAAAAGTTATATAACTAATCTTGACAATTTTGATAAAGAAGAAATCGACCTCAAACGAAATTAATATAATCACCGTCAATTAATAATTTAGACCAAGTTAATTTAAATTAGGGTTTGTTATTTTAACATAATACTAATGTTTGAAATAAACAAATATTTGTTTGAAGAACATACGAAAGACACAGTACGATTTACTTTTTTTGTTTATTAAGTAATGATCCGAATATACATAAATGATGAATTTGATTGTTCGGTTTTTCTTTCTATCGAATTAAGCTTAGGAATGAAAATATACCAACAACAACTTAACTTTTTGTGACGATGTGTGTGTGTGTATTAAGTTCAAATTCGTTTTATCCAAAAAAGTTACTAATGTTGCAAGGCAGCTTAGGCAGATGCGAAACATCGTTTGGTGATTCAAAGTCCAAGCCAATAAAGGTAACAAAACGGAAAATGGTATTTGATTGATAATCTTACGCGACGTAGGTACGTCTGTGATGTGGTAGCTTATAAGGTTCATAATAGCTGTATGGTTTTTTGTTTTATTTTGTCAATAGAACTGGTTGATTTATTTTTATTTTGATTTTTTCTCCTTGGAGATAAGATATATAATATATTAATATCAATAAATTACCAACTACGTGTCGCTGAATTGAGAAAAAATATGAAATGTATAAAAAAGAAAGAACATACATTGATCGATCGAACCATATTAATTGTTACTATTCCCTGGTAAACACCTATGGAGTTTATGTTTGTCGTAATGCACACTTTCCCCAACCTTACTGTGTTTCAATAAATGAAGAATAAAATGTGTTCCAATAAATCGGACACAATTGGATTCACTTATTTTATATATTCTTACATATTTCTTCATACGGAATGTGTAAAGTATTGTCAACAAAAAGAAAATGTAATGTTTAATCACTATTATCACTGATATTTTTCTCTCTTCCAGTGAATGTTAAACACCTCAACTCATCAGTTTTCTCGACAAACAAGTACGAAACTGTCTCTCCTCCATTAGTGATCTTCTCGACCGCAAGTATGATGGAGCGCTTCGACTATGGGTTGCATCAAAACTACATAAGACATGTTTATAGTAGTTGATCTAAAATCATTCTTTTTAAAAATAAAATTTTCACTCAATTCAGGCTCTCATTCGTTCACAAATCGTAAATTAGAATGTTACCGAAAAAACAAGAAAATCGTAAATTAGAAACTCATTATATTTACATATAAATAAACTCTATACCTAAAAAAGATGGTCAATACTCAAAAGACAGTAGTTTTGTGTTGCTTTCTATTATTATATTAAAAACTACGTGCTTGAATTTTCATAATAATGATCTACCAAACAAATCAATGACTTTAAAGCAAAAATTCCATGCAAAAGTTAAAGAAGCTAAGTAAAAAGTCTTATTTTTTTCCTTTAACATGGCTGATTGATTTCTCATTAAATAACTTGGGTTAGAACTGTTAAAGCTGGTGAAAAGGCTCCCTCCATTACCGGAATGTTCACCTCAACAGTTTATTTTTATTCATTAATGGTTTATTTTGTAATGAATCTTGATAATATGTTGCAGTAATTTATAACGTTTTAATTAAGTATTGAAAAACCTAAAGTAACATGTTAATGATCTTCAATCCTAAAAATTATAGCTCATAATTTTTTAAGAAACAAATATTTATATAATAATAACTATCATTGCAATGTGTGAATGCATGAAACTGAAACTTCTGAATTACCAAATTCGTGTATCCGTGTGAAAGCACTGGAAGGGGTTGGTAGACTTCATTTCTTCGTGGGGGGCCGCAAGAGGGCTGCTAAATACGTCATTCTGTACAATTTTTTTGTTATTCATCCTTTTATTGATTTTGTATCCTCTCGAGAAAAACTCGTCCCTCTTTTAAATTTTTAATCCCTCAAAATGCATATATAATCGATTAATTGCTATTACTCTAAATATGTATAGAATCAGAGTTGCTTACCATAGAACAATACTTTTACTTTTTTTTTGTTGTAGTTGTTAAGGGAACAGTTTTTCTTTCAGTGTGACAATATCTCCAAATTAGGTAATAAACCACAAAGGAATGAAGGATAGACACATATTCGAGAATAATCTTACTATTTATACTAGTATTTTTGCAGTAGTTTTTGCTCAAAAATACTTTTTGGAAAGTTTTTACATTTAATGCATTGACTTTAATATTAGTTACCAAAACTTCAAAATTAATTATAGGTAAAATTTTAAAAAATAAGGAAATCTTTCTACCTCATTCAAAAATAAATATATGATTTCTTTTCATTTTTATTTGAATTTATATTTAAATTATCTTGAATTATTCTATAATACATTTAGTTTTAAAAAATTGTGACTTTTTTCCTGCATATGATGTAATACAAAATTTAAAAAACGGACATATATTACTCAATAGATGAATAAAAAATACGGGTACAATATCCCACATCGTCTAAAAAAATTGGGCAATGGTTTAGAGTCTTACTATAAAAGAGACCAAAATAATTCTGAATACAAATGAGTAGAAACCTTGATTTATCAGACATTCAAACTTTAAAAACTTTTATTTGGTTTATTCTGGTTTTTTATTTTAAAGATTTTTAAAAGGTTAAATATGAAAAATATTTAAAACTTTTAAAAAGTTAAATATGATAAATATTATACAAATATTATACCATAGATACACAATGAATTTTAAAAATTAAGATGATATAGTGTGAGTTAAAATATCTCGGGACAGAGAATTATAGCAGGACGGGTTTTATCGATATTTATATAAATTAAAAAATATCATTAATTCGGTGTTACACAGATAAAACATCATTTCATTATTTTGTTAACATTGTCAGTATCAGAGAATAGACATATCTAATTAAATTGATTAAATAAATATTATGTAAAAAAAATTTATATTGCCGTATTATATGGTTTATTTAATAATTATTATATAATTATAACATATTTAACTAACAAATACAACTTAAAATTTAAATATTTTAGTTATAAATAATTTTGCCCCGCGGTATGCTGCGGGTCCTAATCTAGTTAAGTTAATAATTTACAGTCATAAAAGTCTAAAATTTATAAGTTCTGAAAAGACTTGCGATAGTGAAATGCACTACATGTACAAATCTAAGTAGGTACTGACTACTGAGTACTGACTATTAAACCAAGACCCAACGAAGTGTTGTGTTTATGGATATTAACTTTCTGATAAATATATATTTTTTGGTTATAATCCCATTGGGTCCAAACTTACACAGAACACAGTCTGAATTAAACTTAATCGAAAATCCCAAAAGAATATTTCCCAAAACTAACTTACAAACTAAACAACATTTTCTTCCATTGCAATATCTCAATTAAAAAAGGTATAAAACGGAAACGAACTTCAGAGTGTGAAAAATTACACGTAAAAAGAGCAGAAAAATACATAAATACTAGAGATCTTCGCTAACGTGATAATACATCTTTGAACTTTGTTTGCTAAAGCCTAAAGGAGAATGGTGTTTGTTACTAACTATAAAAACTTAAATATGTTATAACTACAATAATGTTTATTTGGTAGAAAATAGGTAGATGTAGATCCATCTAAATCAATATATATTCTACAAAATTCGCAAACAATTATTTTTTCATAAAAATGCATGCATCTCTTTTTCTTCATGGGAATAAACAATTCAACAATCTCCTTGATAGTCTTTCGTCGTGCCAAACAACAAAAACAAGAAGAATTATTGGATAATGTAAACGAATATGTTAATCACCGACTATGAAAAGTATCCAAAAAGACACAAACTCAATCTCATTAACCTTTTTTCCCGTAAAGATTTGCCAACACATTGAAAAAAGAAGATGATGAAAGGTGGATATAAAAACGTGTAGCGTATACATTTTAGTTTATATATTCAAAAGTAGTATCGTTTCTGAAAAAACAAATTTTGAAAAGGAAACTAAAACACATTTGTCTACGGTAGATTTTGACAACCGACATGGAGACTTGGCCATACGTTGTAATGAACATGTTTAAAAGCGTATCGTAGTATCAAACTAAGTATATATGAATAATTAAGTGATTAGAATCCAAAGATATTTAAGTTGTTTTTGTCTAACATTAAACTTTCCAGCTTTGGTATCAAGAGTCATTTAGAACTCTATGATTGAGGAGACGACTAAACGAATAAAGATATATGCTTATCTTTGAATGCTAGCGAGTTAAAATATTTGTTCCAAACTAGTGGCTAAACAATACTTTAAAATATTGTCAACGGTATTTTAGATATATCGTGACTAGGCGTATTTGTTTATAAATTTCAGCAGTAAATGTGGATTAACATCGTGAAGGCTATGAACCTATGGTTCTCGTGAGCACGTTGCAGCATTTCGTATGAAACATTTAATTGTTAGAGGACAAAACTTACTTCGCATTTTTCTTGTTTCTTGCCATTTTTTTTGTTTCTTTTAATCTATTGTTAAGTGATCAGCTTGTTATAGACGGACGTGTGTTGTAGTGTTGTTAACTGATCAGCTTATTACAGAAAAGCAAAAAGATCATACAAGTTTTGTCTCTAAAATCACTAACTATTGCTCGTAAAAGGAGAAAACGAAAAAACATCCGACTGATGTGGTAATTAGGGTTCAGAAGTAGAAAACCGTGAGAGAGGGACACAACAGACATGAAAAATGTTTGATATGTAATACGAAAAGTGACGCGGGGGAAAGCATCTGCCTTCGAATAACGTGTTTTGTGGTGTGCATATATAATTTTTTGGCAAGAGAATGAGAGATTAATCATTTGTTTTTTGTTTTCCATTATAAATACTAAATGATTTTTCTGTGTGTGTTTAAATGATTTCTTTGAAAAGTAAGTAACAAGTAATATATACTCCCTCCGTTTCATAAAGAGTGTCATTTTGACACATCTTCTTTGTTACAAAAAGAGTGTCATTTTATATTTTCAATGTAGTTTTAAAGATTAAAATCTCTTTTTTATCCCTATAATTTGAGCTAATTAATTAGAAAGAGAAATATTTTGTGCATTTATAAAGAGTAAAATAGAAATTTAGATAATTTTCTTAATTTGTGTGCATTATGTCAAAATAACACTCTTTGTGAAACAGAGGGAGTATTATTTTTGTTAACACTACCAATACCAATCAATTGCTGTTATGTAATAAATATCGTTTGTCGATTTTATGAATTACAAGTGGAGCAATATGTATGGGATGGTAGACTTTTAACGTTAAAACTATATAATAAAAAGACCAGTTTTATTTTCTGATTAAAAGTAGAACAATTTGTTGAGTGGTAGATCTTATATTCTTATGATAGAGACATTCTACTTGTACAATACGTTTATTGTAAGTAGTACTGATATATATCAAACGAGTACAAGTGTACAACGACGAAATAATAAAACGATATGATAAGGAAAAAAACTTAAGGTTAATGAATATGATGGATGACTATGAAACGCGAAACATTCAAATTTGTTTTTGTAGATTAGTATTTTAACACACACATACACACACTATAATACTAGATGATTACGATCACCAAAATTTATTCGTCTGATCCAACTGTTATAAAGTTAGTTATTTATAGTACATAATGAAAATCTAGGTGAAAAATTCGGAATGTAAATATGATCGATCGTAGTCATACAGGCGGACCTATATAGGTACAAGCCTGGGAGGTCACATGACATGGAAAATTTTTAAATTTTTATCTAAAGGTTAATGAGAAAAAAACACATTTGCCCCTACAATTTTTTTTTTATAACTGTGTTGACCTGGTATAAAATTCATCATGGGTCCGCTTACTCACTATGCAATGAATTAAGAATGTTTAAACATCACTTATATCTATTCTATCCTAAAAGAGTCTAAAACCGACAAAACATTGTTTAGAAGCAAGAAACAAATTTGTTAGTGTTTCTAGGGTCAAAATGTTAATCCAATGCATTTGACTAATTATAAAAATTAGAAATAGATTAAGAGTGTTTAGATAACACTTCTAGAAAACAGCTTTGTGTTTATAGGGTCAAAATGTGTTACAATTCAATGTATTTAACTAATTATAAGAATTAAAAATGAGTCTGTTTCTGCTTCTCTTCGTCGAAACTTGGATGAAGACAACATAGATGTGATTGAGCGGGCCTTGGTTATGATTTTAACACCTTAGCGAAGAAGATTCAGTAATATCATCCTTTTTTATTCCGTTTTTGTGTATTCAAAGCTTCGGTAGAGATAAATTGATCTTTATATTCTCAAATTAAATTTCATACAAATTTAAATGTATTCAGATATCAAAAAGTCCTACTAAAACTCTAGAAAAATAGTTTACGAAGAGAAAGAAACTAATTGTTTAGTTGGTAAATCATAATGCTATCAACATCTAACCGGTAATCGATATGATGTTTGAAGTCGAAATTAGAAAAGTAATCCACAACCCCGAAAGTAATAATAATACTAATCACGTCTCTTTTTTTTCTTTTTCTTTATTCTTCGGTCGAATGTTCGTTCAGAAAGTTTACAGTTTCCACAATCAGACAATATATGTGTAACATAATTCAGACCACAAAAAAAAAAGATTTAAATAAAATTAATCAATCTGTAGTATTAACATTCATCTCAAAATAATAAAGTCTTCCCCGTCTACATCACCCACAAACGCGTCTCACAAACAAAACTTATTGACAAAAAGGGAACTGAAACCAAAAAATTGTTCTTTTCCCAAGCAGAAGAGAAGACAAAAGGAGAGAGGAAGACAAGTCAAACATATGAATTGAGAAAGAAAGAAAACTAAAACAAAAAGAGTTGTGGATAAAGCAGAGTAGAGCAAATGTAATGTTTTTATTGATATTAGCCAGAGATAATCATCTTCATATAAAAAATTCCATCAGAAGAAAATAAACAAGAATCAATTCATATGTAAAGCCAATCTTTTTAGTAATGAGCATATGAAATTAACAACACAACTTAATAACAGGACTCATGAGCTAAGAAGGGAACAAAAAGTATACATATATATATGTTATAAGAGCCTTTTTAAGGTTCTATTATTACCTCATATTCTACAATCTCCGCGCATCTTTGTTTCTCTCGAGTCTTGACTCAGGTTTGCTTCAACGATACAACAAGTGATGTAATGTGCGGTTTAATTGAGATTTCTACGGATGGATGATCTTTCCGCTAGACAAGATACAATAAACTACCATTTGGTTGAGGAACCACAATGTCCCTGAGTCATCCATCACCTTCTTCCTCGTTGTCCTGGTCTTGAACCTGGTTTTCTTGAGAACTGGAGCCGTAGGAACTTGGAATCAGGCTCGTTTTCGTCCATTCGATAACCTGTGAAATAGGTTGTAAAGAACATTAAGGTTCAAGCGCATAGCTTCTTATAGGACGAGTTTATGGTTTAAGGATTAAGGCATAGTTTGAAGGCATATATAGCACATAGTGTGTTATGGCATATGATGTAGGGTTGTACTTTTCGAAACCAAACTCACTGTATCGTAATATGTAGTAATTGGAAGACAACCAAATATAAAAAGATTCACTAACACAAACTTAAAATACAAGTGATCCAAAAGCCAGGAGAACAGTTAAAAGCAAAAAAAAAGTGGCAAGAAAGAGAAGCTTATCGTTTACCTTGTAAGGTGCTCAGAGCAGTCGCTGCACAAGCAGGGCTTGTAAAATCAACAAAACAAAGAACAATAGGATCTCCATTGCGCTGTATTGCCCATAAAATGAGAAATACTTCAGTACGTAGGTTTATCAAAGTAATAAGATACTTGGGTAAGCGATTTCCAACAAGACCCTAACTTAAAAGCAAGGAATCTTACATGTTTGGAGTCTTTGGTCACAAGTCTCACTTCTCTATATCCTAAAAAAGGTCGAAATATATCTAGACCTTGGTTAAGGACAGTAAAAATAAATGGTTTCCGTCAAGTTAGTTAAATAGGATAAAAAAAAGCATATCAGTTTCAATTGGCATCAAATAGGATACGAGCTACTTCCCTCCTTGAGCAATTAGGAGGAAGTCCTTCAACATATAAAGTGTTGGATGCATCTGGAGGTAAAGGTCGTTCTCGGTTACGCCTACCAACAGATTCTGGTGGATCAAAACCCATAGCATGGCCATTTAGACCATGGTCTAGAGGAAGAACTCCACCACGTCTCATCATAAAATCATCAATGGTTTGACCGTTACCTCCTCCTCCTCTTCCCATGGAAACAGAACCAGCTTCTCCTGATTGCATAGAAGGAGTTTGCTTCAAGAGAAAGAAAAAAACAAAACTTTTTCAGAACTTTTTCAGAACAGTGAAACAAAAATGAATGAATCAACAAGAATGGTACCACGCTTTGGAGGTATCGATCATAAGCTGAACCAATAGTTCTAGTATCGGGAACATCAAGATCCTCATCCCGCGGATAATAACCACCACCACCACTACCACCGTGCATCTCATGCCCTGAAGTCATTATAGATGGTGGAGCTTCTACAGGACGGTAACAAAAACATTTGAATTCACCTCTTTCATTACTCAATCTCAGGATTTGTTAAGCTATAACATTCAAATTACGAGCATAACTATCTATGTGCTTACTTATACTCCCCTTATGATTGATGATACGATCAAATTGCTTAATCATGTCCTCAGATTTACAAATTTGGGTATTAAGAGAAAACGTGAAAGGAAAGCTTACCGAAATCGGAACGGGGACGTTTAGGAGGACCACTTGGAGGATGCTGATGCTGTTGCTGTTGTTGTCTCTGCTGGTTCCAGTACCCATCCGCCATGGAAATCGAAGCTTTACTAAATGGATAATTTAATAAGGGAACCCTAATTTCGATGAATAGAATCGATTCTATCTGGATTTGATTGAAGAAAACCCTAGCTTCCCTCCTTCTTCTTCTTCTTCTTCTTCTGCTCCAAAGCTCTCTCACGAAATCAAAAATTTCTCGAATCCCTCTTTGATTCCAGTTTCTTCTTTGTGTGTAATCACGATTGATTTCGAAATTTCTGATTCTTTTTGCTCTCTTCAAAGATCCGAGTCTTGTAGACCCGGCCCGTTTTATTGACCCGATATGATTTCAATTTTAACGGTTTAACGGCCCGCTAAATCAACTTTTTTCAGGCCCATATGACCCGAGTTCGGTTATGTTGTTGTATCCAGGATCCGGTTTTCAGTATATTGCTACACATGCATTATGCATATATTGGTCATGTACTCATGTTAATTTTGCTTAGTAAGTAAGTGATCAAACAACTATCTTGTCTGTTTTGTATTATGTTTTGTTAAACGATAAATTTTGGCGATAATAGTAAAAATTGAGTTTTTTTTTTTTACGACAATACAAATTATACACCTCTCTTTGGTGAGAAGAGAACAAAGATGAGTACCAGTGGCCCACTTACTCCAAAGTATCAGTTATACAGCAGCAAATAAATTTAACCGATGGTATAAACAACTATAAATGAAGAGGAGATACAATAACAATATATATGTACAGATCAGTCTAAGATAAGTGAATGTGTGAATTACCGATTGTCGTATGTGTATAATAGATGCTTTCTTAAGGAGTAACGAGAAAATACTCCGATGTTGTCTTGGAGAGTACATATGCTGGCATGCAAAATCACAATGAATGAACTTTGAATAAGCGAATTAATAATAAATACTCCCTCTGTATCATAATACTTGATGTTTTAGAATTTTTACATGAATTAAGAAAAACATTTAATGTTTAGCAATAAATGTATTCTTCATTTATAATAACATATTTTTATAATTATTAACTAATAGTATTTCATCAAATTTTTAAATTCTCATTTAATGATTTTTGAAATTTGTAATTTCTTAGTATTAATTGATAAAAGTATACAGAAAATCATCCTTTGTGATACAAGAAAAAATTCTAGAACATCAAGTATTCTGATACAGAGGGAGTAGTTGACAAGAAAATATATGTGTATATAAACGACAAAATAAAAACGGAGTTATGTTTATTATATATACTCATATACTATATAAATGTAGGAAATGAGGAGATGGGGCCAAACACAACAACAATACAACAAAAGTAAGTAGGTTTCCATGTTTCCTTGAGAGTTTTTTCTTTTTGTTAACCAAAACTTTCATTTGTTCTCTACCCTCTTTGCCTTAATCATCATTCATTTTATTTCTCTAAACTCCAATCATACAATCTATCATCGCACCCTCTAATTTACTTTAACTTTTATCAAAAATTTCCACTCCAAAACTTTACTATTGATTTATATTCCTTTGTATACTGTATCACAAAAAAAAAAAAAAACTACATTTGTTGATGTTTTATATATGCATATATTTTGGCATTGGTTGTAACTTGTAACACACACACACACAGTCACACATATATGCTATTTACATGATCTTATTAGTTTTTTTAAAAAAACGGTACTTGCAAGTATTATTAATGAGATTCTCCGTTTCAGTAGCCTTCAACAATTGCAGAGTTTAATGTGAACAAAGTATTAACGTAGACGCAACGGTTTTAATAATCTTACGTTCCAACAGTTAGCAACATTTGAATAAATTAATGTACATATGTCATATGCCATAACAATTGTAAAAGAGAAAGAATATAATACAATGTTCGGAACACTTGAAAATATCGTTGAAGTTTGTAAAGATTACAGTATATATTATTTAATTGATTGATCATTTATTCATTTCACCAGGAGAAGTGGAGATATTCAAATGTTAGTTTTTAAGTCTCCTTATATACATATAATATTCGTTAACAATGCATATATATATATATATATAATGTAATATTAAATACCAAATGTACAATAGTATTAGATTATAAAACTCCAATATTTTTAGTAGTAGTATAATAGTACCATACTACCATCTACATATATATAAATGCATGGAAAATTGAACAATAACTTTTGTGTCTTGATACTTGGGCATGGATCATCCAATCCAAGGTTTTCGATTTGCTTTTACAATGTCGAGACGAGCTAGATCCTATGTAATGCTATACTACTAGTATCAAACAAAATCACATTCATATTCGTTTGTAAACCACTTACTAATTTGTTTTGTCGGTGAATTTCCAAGGATTACACAAATAAAGAATTGAGTTATACTATAGTAGTATAACAAAATGATATAGATAAAATAAAAACAAAAAAAAGTAGAGAAAAGAATTGGGAGATGATGCATTGCATTATTATTGTTTTCACCAAAAAGTGATACATTCTCCTCGACTAACTCCCACAAAATCTGGAGGGAAGCACCAAAGACCAACCGGGGCCCCACTTACTTACCCTCCTTCTTAGGGGTACTTTTGTCTTTTCGTATCCAACGGCAACCAACATTCAACGTAGCTGCGCAAAAAGAATAAACCTTCCCTCTTTTTAAATTACCGTTATAGCCCCCAGTCCCCTCCTTGCGTGAAGTCTTTCTTAGACCGGACAACCTGAACCGGCCAGCTCTTGTCCTAATTGGATTAGAACTCAGTATTAGTCATATTTAAGATAAGAGTAAAAGTCTTAAGAAATATGAATGTCCATGAAGTAGGCTGTATCATCAGATTGAAGATAAAACTATAAGTTGCAAACAGAGAATATGATGTATCAATTCATCACATTTGACAATGCCCATGCCAATGAAAAGATAAAAATTAATACACCAAAAAAAATTTAAGTTCGAATGTAGTACTCTGCTGCATGGGGAATAACTAATAAAAATTTAAGTTTTAAGAACATTTAAAGATAAAAGAAAAAGGAAGAATAAAGTATATATTGTTGGGTAATAACTAATAAGTAATAACTAGAAGTAAATAAACTGGTCTCCTTTAATTAGTGGTACAAAAATACAATAGTAGTAGAATTAAATATGTTTAATTAAAAAAAAGAATTAAATATGTTTTTTTTTTTTAACCGTGGTGAAAGTTTCTTTTAATTTTTTTTTTTTTTTTGTTGATTCACGTCTTCTCTCTGTCATCGCTGTCTCTGACTTGCTTGTCTTCCTCCTTGTTCCTTTTTGCTTTTCCGTCGTTTTTCTCCGCCGGATTTTTCTCTCTCTCCACCACACTATTTATCTCCCGGAAAATAAAATAAAAA